>NC_072736.1:159018207-159318207 GCF_026930045.1 Uloborus diversus
ACAGGAACCATGACATGCTATGACGTCAATGTCCGTATGACGAGTTTTTTTAAAAGGCATACTTTAGTTAACTGTCGTTGTAACTGTTTCGAAAGCTGGATGTTGAAATTGACTCACAACGCAATTGAGTGCGAGTGTCCTTCGTTTATAAACATTTATAGGGAATAGTTTAACAAGATAATTAAAATGTCTGTGTTTTGGAATAGTACAATTGCTATAGTAATGAAAGAAATGAATCAACAATAATTTTCTCCCTTCGTACATGTTATAAATATAGTGCAAATGGAAAAAATGTCTGATGATCATAATGTGAACATCATCAGCGAAGATGAGGAAGATATCGAAAATGGATTTACACAACCCGAATTACAGGGAACTTTAAGTAAATGGACAAATTATATCCACGGTTGGCAAGATCGGTACATCGTGTTAAAGGACGGTACTCTCGCCTATTATAAATCTGAAGATGATACAGCTTATGGTTGCCGTGGTGCGATTAGTATTTTCAAGGCTGCCATTAAAGTAAGAAATCATTTTGAATTTATTTGTTGTCTGACTAAGATCATAGGCGGATTTACGGGGGTGCCAGGGGGTGCACAGCACCCCCAAAATTTTTGGTTGGGAAAAGAAACGCAGTTGGGGGGGGGGGGGAATTCATAACTGCTATACCTGCTCATTTACTTGAATCCAGTGTATCACCACACGTCGCTAGAGCAAGAAAAACAAAACAGTGCTCATATTAAGAATTAAAGTAATTTTATCTATTTGGAAAAAAAAACCAAATAAATAATTTTATGCAAATAAAGAAACTTCTCAAACAATTTGTTGTTCAGTGCTGTGTTGTTGTATAGAATAATTGCATGTTCTGTAATTGGGTATTTATTCGTATATCAATACCAATTCTTCTATTTTGAAACAACAATGGCTAATAAAGTCAAAAAAAAAAAAAAAAAAAAAAAAAAACATGGCTAGTGCAAGAAACTTTATCAATAAAAGCTACACCGAAATCAATCGAAAACCAACATTTTTAAGGTAAATTTTCAAATATTTTTGAATAGGACTCCCGGACATTTTGCTGCAGTGGTGCATCCAGGGGGGAGAGGGCACAAGACTGGTGACCCTCTGTGCTGAGTAGATGTTTTAAAAAATATATTCTTTATTATTGAAGAGAAGAAAAGATCTCATTTTGGGAAAAAGCAGTTATTTTACGAAAAAAAAAAGAATGTTTGGAAAAAAAATCTTGATATCTCTTTTAAAAAGAAAATATCGACATGTAAATTTTTCAACAGCTTCAGATACTGTCTGATCTCGAAAGCCGCGACTAGCACCGTTGAACGGTTCTATTTTAAAAAGGGGTGACAGCTTGTTGAAGAGAATGCACCATGGTAGCATTTCTGCTAAAAAAAAAAAAAAAAAAAACTCAACCCGAACCAACATCTCTAATAAACAAATCCAACGGAAAACAAAACAAAAAAAAAATCCCCCTCACATTCGTTATCTTTCTTATCAATATCTCCCCTATTTTGATAAAATCAGAAGCGACCTGACGCATGCGCAAATTTGAGGAAGGTTGCGGTTTAAAATGTCAAACAGTAATTGGTGGCGAATTGTGTGCCTCCTCCCTCCTCTTCGCACAATCCTCTTTCTTTCATATCTCCCCCCCCTCCCTCTTTTTTTTCATTTTTTTCTATTTCGTTTTTATTTTTACTATTAGTCCTCAAAATTTTCCTTTTCCAAAACCCTTTCTCCAGCCAATGTTATTGCAGAGTAACTCAAATTTCGTTTCTTGGGCTTCACTTTCGCAAAATTTCCAAGGAAGATCTTCTAATCACCTAAATACATCGAGAATCGTTTAAAATTGCGTTTTTGGATCTCCAGTTTTGAAAAACTGCAGTGTGCTAACGTTACCAAATATGGTCTTACACTCATGTGTTTAAGACTTTAATTTTGGAAAATATTCGAACACGGGCCTCCGACCCCCTTTTTCTAATATCATCAAAGAGTTTTTTTTTTTTTTTTTGGAAAACTACTATATTTCGAAATATTTGTGGGAGAATCCCTTTTTTTTTTAATACCATGAAGTATTGCAGAAGAACTTCATTTTTAGGAGTTCAATTTCGAAAATTTTCCAGGGGAGAGCTCCAGAACACCCCGTCCGGTAACAGCAACAAAAATTGTCCTCCGGAGTATTTTTGAAACTTCTATTATGAAAAGTTAAAGAGGTGGCGTGGGGGAGGGCAGGGGGGTACGTATCTCTATCTGCTTGTCAAAAAACCGATTGAAGACAGTCTGTGAGCCATATTCCTAACCTAAATTATAAATATGGACTATAATCACATTTATCAGATTAAAATTTCTAAAAATAGCCTTGGAGCCACACGTACCTTTCTTGCCCCTAAAATATCACCAAGAACTGTAAAACTGCGTTTTCAAAACTACTATTTCAAATTTTTTCTGGGGCGTGAATCCCATTCCAAATCAGTAGCTGGATTCACCCATTGCTTCTAATATCGATTTTCGTTTATAACTTTTTCTGCAATTTGAAATGTTAAGAATTGCCCATCCCCTAATCTACTAAATATGGTTTACATCGCGTTTTTTTAGACTTAAAAGTGTGTCCCGCCCTAAAATTATTTTCTGATTTCGCCACTGCCTTGTTATTCCGAGAATACCCTCCCCCCTTCCCCAGATCCCTGTTATTGTTGCACCCCCAAATATTTCGGTCTAAATCCGCCTATGACTAAGATAAATGTTTTTGGAATATTTTATGCATTTTAAATCTTTCTGTTGTTTTGAGGAATGCTAATTTAAAAATAGTATGTATTTATAGAGCAAAATATTGATTTTACTGAACATGCCCTTTTCCCCCAGAATCGGAAATATCAATCTCTACTTTTTTGAATAGAAAATGAGGTAAACTGGATATTTGATATTATTTGAATCTTATTAAATACCATAAATAAGTAGTTTTGCACACTCAATTTTGAGAATCAGTTAGGGGAGAGGGGGGCACATGTGAACAAAAACGACATTTTTCTATATTTTTCATTATTGATTTGTGATAAAAAGGAAAAAAGTGCTAAATATGATAAATCAAACATTTGCTAATATTTTCATGCAGTTATCCCCCTTCTACAAGAGTAAATTCCAACCTAAAAATTAATTCTAAAATATGTTACATTTTGTTCACATCTGCCCCAGTGGGGGGGGGGGGGGGCAGTTGTAAACACACCTGGGGCACAAGTGAACAGATACATAAATGGTATAAAATGCACCTAAGCATATCTTTAAGTACTCTTTATTACACATTAATAAACACAATGAAAATATAAATATTGAGTACATAATAAATTAACTTGATTCAACGAACATTATAGCCTTCAAGTTTTACAGAAAAAGAAACTGAAGAAACAGCTCGATATGTGCTACCTAAAATTGTAGGTGGGGGTAATTTTAGCAGAATACCATCAGTGTTTACCATCGATGTATCATCTGTTTCTGGAAATACAAAGGTTTCTTTCTTCTGCTTCCTCATGAATTTAACATTTGCTTCATCACTCTCCATTTTCTCGATACGGCCAACATAGTGAATTTTTGTCTTTTTTGTAGTGAATTCTACGAGGACAAAGTCATTCACAGCTAAATTTTCTGGTGCAAGGTTGACTTCAGCACAAATTTCTTGATGGCTACTCTCTTCAAAGCTAGTGTCGGACTCGGAGTCACTGACTACAACCTTTGACTGCTCCTTTTTCAACAGTTCAGCAAGTTCTAACTTTGTTTTCTTTGCAACTCTTTCACATTTTATCTTTATTTTCTCTGCCTTTTCTTCTATAGCTTTGACAACAATGTCTTTTTCGGGGGTGTCTGTCAGAATTCTTGATTTTCTTTTTTGACGCTGCTTACTTTTCCCTAGAGTGGAATCGTGAAATTCTATTCTAGGCAATGGTCTCACACATTCTGGGGTAGGACTTGAATGTGCATTGCAGCTGGTAGAGGCATCCTCAGGTTTAATTTGAGTTGGGATGAAATCAGCGTCAGTAAAAGCAAGCCGAGATAACGGCCAAATTCCTGGTTTAGAAAAACCCGATTTAATATTTTTGGATGTAAAGGCTGCTGTGAAAGCTGGTGAAGAACACTGACCAATTTCATATATAGTTATTCTTTTTCCTGGGTGTAATGTCAACCTGTCATTGAAAGAAGTTTTCAGTGCAGATTTAAAGGGGCCATAAACACCTACATCCAAAGGCTGTAAGCGATGTGAACAATGAGGGGGGAATGTAAGGAGTACTATTCCATTCTCACGACAAAATAATGTTACACCCAAACTGATATGACTTTCATGATTATCAAGTAGAAGCGAAACAGGATTTGCTGCGGTACAGCGGGAGTACTTTTGGAAGTGTTTTACAACTTCTAGGAAGATATCTGCTGTCGTCCATCCAGTTTTGGATACTAACCCTAAGCTTTCTGATGGTGCTCCATTTAAAAAAATATCTTTGTATCTTTTTCTTGGGAATACAAAAACAGGAGGTACAGTGTTTCCCATTGCAATAACTATACCACAAAATGATACAAGTTCACCTCTCTCGCCTGAAACATTTTGTCCAACTTGTTTCTCTCCACAAACTGCGATCACTTTTGGAGCCTCCAACACAGTCGCGATACAGCTGATACTAACTTCAATTATTAAAATCTTTAATTATTCAATGTTTCTTAATTAGCCTAATCAAATAAAAAAAAAAAAAAACAATTTTTGAAATTGAAATAACTAAAAAAAAAACAGTATGGGGCACATGTAAACAGTTCACACCTGCCCCGACATAGTGTGTTCACATGTGCCTCATATAACAACTTAAGCCTAATCTGATAAAAAAACAATATTTCTTTCAAATTTTTTAAAAAAAATAGAGTACAAAAACTTACTTTATAAATCCCACTTTAAAATGAATAATGTTCAAATCACAATAAAGATAGTGTTGAATGTGTTTTTACTCTGAGAACTGGAACATGAAAGTTTACTGGCACCTTCCAAAACAGAAGTTATTATGATAACTAAAAAACAAAATGGTTGAGATCTTTGAAATTTCAGGCAGCATACAGTACTACTGCTGTCATCTACATGAATTTTTTTCAGATTTTTTTCCTCATGTTATCTGGGTAAAATATGGTTTGTTCACATGTGCCCCATGTTTACATGTGCCCCCCTCTCCCCTAAACTGGATATTTGACATTATTTAAATCTTATTAAATACCATAAATAAGTAGTTTTGCACACTCAATTTTGAGAATCAGTTATTGAAACATGCAGTCAGTGGTTTAAAATTCTATAAAATAATGAAGTTTCATGAGCCATGGGTTTGTGTTTCACGAAGGGGTGAGCGAACTGAACCGATAAATTTCTTTCTATTTTTCAATTTAATGCTAAGAAAATTGAACTGGTTTAGAGATTTTCTTTGTTTTTAGAGGGAAAGTACAGAGAGTAAAACCAAAAACAAATAGTTCAGAAAGTGCATAGCACTTGAATGAAATATTAAAAGATAATTCTCACCCCAGATATTCAAATGAAACTATTATGAATAATTAAATTCCAGGACCATTGAATTAGAAAAGCGATTTTATTTTGAATCGGCTACATTTTGCAGGTTACCTAACCAGTGGGAAAATATTTTTTTTATGTAAAATTACGTTGCGATGTCTTGAATAAAAAACTATGATGATTAAATTTATTAACAATAATAAATAATTTTCTGTGAACATTACAGACTGATGGTTGAAGTTATTGTAATTTTTTAATTTCATTTTTCTATTTTGAACAAATATTAATACATGATGTTGCAACACTTTTCATGTACCAATACTGTTCTCCTTTAGCATACTGCTTTGAGATAACCTTGTAAGTTTATTAAAGAGTAATTTTCATAATTAAAAAAATAATTTTCATGTCTAACTAACATACAGGAATGAATTGGGTCGAAACAATTGGATGAATTTTTGAAATTACTTTGGGAAAATTAGGAAAATTAATCATCTCTCAGACATAAACTGTTAACTAATTATTTTTAAAAAAATGATGGAGAAATTAGTGGTATTAAAAATAATCATCATGGATTATTAATCGACCAATCATCAACAGCCAATTAATCGGTAATCGGCCAATTTGCTTATTGGTGCGTCCCTGGTATCATCTCTTCTGGAAGCTTTTTTTGGTGAATTTCCTCATATTTTTCGGATGAACTTTTGGATTTCTTCCTTTTTGCTTTTTGACTGCTCTCATCTCTGATCACTTGGAATTCAATTTCCTTTGTACAGCAGCTGTAAGCAAGCCTAAATATTTGGTTTTTAAGTGATATAATTTTCAGAATTAAATAAACATAAAATGTCTATCAACTCGTTCTTAGAGAGGCATCTAAGTCAATGCAATTAAGGAAGCATGCAGCTTACCTTATCATATATGTTCATCTGTCTTTGTTTATCTATAATCCAAATTGATATGTTGGAGGGATCTTCTGCTAAATGAGATAGGTATCCATAGATAATCCACGGACACACTCAAACACAACTCCTTCTAAACTAAGAAACATAAATTTAATATATATATATATATGTACATCAGAGCCGTGTCCAAGGGGAGGGTTTTAGGGGTTAAACCCCTCCCATTGGGGAAAAAATAATAAAAAAACCAAGTGAAGAAAAGTGCACAGCTGGCTTAAAACTAACTTTAATGTTAAATTTTGTGTACAGCATTTTTTAAATCATATTTCAAAAATCAGTGATGGAGGAACCGTTAAATGGGCTGTCAAACAAAGCACTGTCATTCCATGTCAGTTCAACCACATCCCAACACCCACCATCTCAGATTCCAATGAAACTTTGTATACTTCTACTTTTCACAGTCCTAAGTAACCTCCTAAAGTATTTCTTCTCTATTAAAAATAGTTTTTATTTTTTGGCCCTTCAAAGTTTTGCGATTTTGCGTTAGTTGTCATTTACTCTGAGAATGAACAGCAGCTGTTTGCAAAAAAAATTATTTCTCAATAACTAAAGATAAAAAAATTTTGAAAATTTTTATATTAAATATTAAGATTTCAAGTATTTCAGAAAAAAATATGTCAAAATTCTAAATTTATATTCAGCAATTAAAAAAAATTAACAAACTGAAAAATTTTAAATTTTTTCAATAAAAAAATTATAGTCAAAATTTTAAAATTTTGGCTTGAGGGTCTAAATTAAAATAATTTATATATTTTTTTTAATGATCATTAACATGTGTGCTAACATATAAAATGAAAATCTTTAGGGGACTTTGAGGGATTCTGGCCCCCTGCCCCTTATTTTGATTAATGAAAATAAGTTGATCGCAATATTACAAGCTAAGTTAATAATTGCATTAAAGAAATATTGAAATACATTGGTGTTTGAACTTAAATGTAAACATTTAAATACTCAAGATTTTTTCAAATTGTAAATAATTAATTAAATTAATTAATAATAAACAATAAAAATAAGATATCGTAAAATTCGAAATTTTCCTACAACATGCATATTTTTTATGCATACTAAACATTATTGTTAAACTTAGGGCAATATAGAAATTAAAACTTTTTATCTAATTCTAATTTATAATTAGTCAGTTTATACAAAGTATTAAAAATCCTACAAATACCAGCTCAGAGCTTTTAACTTGATTTATTAACCGAATGCAATATCAAACTGAAACTTGGATTTGGTTTAACATAGCAGTTTATTGGGTATGAGTTTAAAATGGTTACCATTGCCCAAAATGTTTATAATTAAGGCTTTGCAGCAATTTCATTTGACCCAAAAAGTGTGTTTTGTTATCTTGAGTGTTTCTATGATCATGAATGGATCCTAATAACCTGGCATTTGTACAAATGACAGGTATTTTTATTTTACACTTCACTAGTAATTTTTTTAGATGTTTTGTTTTCTTTTTAATATATTTGCCTGTCACCTCCCTAACTTTGGTTGCTTTACTAGCCCCCAAAAAGGAACAGCTGGTATTAGATGACAGCTGATCAGCAAGCTGTATGGTTTACGTTTATAGTTAGTTGTTTATATTATGACTGTGAGCTTGGTAACTACTTTTTATTTAAAATACACTTTCTTTTTCTTGATCCCTCTTTCAACTGCTGCATTAGTTTTATCAAGGGCAGTATGTTCTTTTAAGCCACTTTTTATTTTCTACAAATGATTTATAAACATTATGTATAATTCCAGTTTAAATACAGTGAAACTTCAGTAACTGCACACACTGATAATCCAGGTAACTCTACATTTATTTTTCTTAGGGTCTGCCCAATGCTAACTTCAATGGTTGAAAAGCTTTCTAGCTTGACACACATTTTGCTAGAACTCCTATAAGTCAACATCTAATTGTTATTCTAGTTCAATTCGTTCTTTCATATTGACCTTTTCTAAAAATTTTAGAAAAGTTCTTTCTGAGAATTCTATCTTTTATCCAGGGGAGTCAGCAACCACTCTGTGCTGTTGGTGCAATTCTGATAGGGTAGGCTAAAATGTACTCCATAGCGCCATTCACATGACGCTTTTGGACCCAGGAAAAACCCTGCTTTCGACCGCAAACCGGTTATTTGCTGGGGAAATGCTGGAATTTTTTTCCTCCTGCTTGGGGGTAGGAGAAAAGCCGGGTTGTTACCCAGAATGCACTGCGCCAACTGTGACGGTTTACTTCCTCCATTTAGGATTTGCGCAAAGGATGCTGGGTAAATCCGCTCTCTGGGATAAACCAGCTTTTCACATGTGAATGAGGAATTTTTCGATCCGGGTTTTTGCAGAGCCGGAGCGAGAAAATGCGAGGTAGAAAAACGTCATGTGAACGGCCCTAATGGGAGGCCTGTAGAGAAAGAAGGCACCATTACTTGTTTTCTAAACAAGTGTGAGCAGGACTTGTTTTTTTAGCAGACCTGACTAACAAGAAGCTTTTATCTCTTTTCAACAATTATGTATTTATTCCTCACAAGATATTCAAATCTATTATTGTTTTTTAAAAGAAAGAAAACAAAAATAATAAAAAATTCATTTACTGGAATTAATTTTCATAATGTGAATGTTAAGCATTAATAAGCATAAGTGATACAAAATTTTGGAACCCCAGTAAGTTGAGGAAAGGTTGCGAGTTATGTCATTAAGCTGGGGGGGGGGGGGGGGAATCTGGACAAAAAAAAATTTCCATGCAAATAATAATTTGTTTTCCAATTGTCATTAAAAAATATAAAAATCCATTGAATACGAGAGGTGCATAAATACTAATTTATTTCTTCATTTGCTTTGAGGGGAGAGGGAAAGGTAATTTACTTTATTTAGTCATATTATTACTAAACGATCAGGCCATTAATTTTTAAGGGGTGTTAAATGTTATTTCAAGAAATTAAAAGGATGAATTTGTCATTGTACAGCAGTAAAACTATAATGGAAAAGCAGTTCCACGATAGCAATTTTTCTTAAACGTAAGGGGGGGGGGGTGGATCCTGAAAGTACTAGTAACTGCATGATTATGAATTAGTGTTAAGACTTTACTTTTGTTTTAACTTGTCTGGACTAAAATGCAGTAATCCATATGCAGATATTGTTGTCTGCAACTTTTGAATTTCATGATATCTTATTTTCAGAATGTCTATATTTAATATAATAATTGTAATAATTTTTAACTATTTCAAATAAAAAAATTGCCTGAATATTAAATTTATATGTTTGAGTTCAATATTTAACACACTTTATATTTAAATTTTTTAAATAATTGCTGGGAACTCTTGTTTCAAAGACATGGAAAAACTTTTCTCTATGATGCTTTCTTTGTTTCTAGGGGGGAGGAGGGGACAAAACCTCTAAAAGACCCATAACTTTTTTCATAGGAAAAGTTAAAGCACATACTCATGATCATTTTTTCTTTAAATCATGATTTTTAAAACTGACCCTGATGTTAAAAATTTAGAATTTCAACAATGGTTTTTTTGACCAAAAAAAAAAAAAAAAAATCAAAATGTTTAACTTTCTGATTTTTAAAAAATTCTTTGTATAAACTAAGATTATTATAATATTTTTTATAAAAATATTCAAAGTCTTAACATTTTTTATGAAAGTTTTCAAGAAGGTAATATTATTAGTTGCTGAGAAACATTTTTTTCCCCCATTAACAGCTCAGTTAGTGTCTTTGAAAATGGCAAAAAAATGCAAAATCGAAAAATTTCAAAAGTTTATAAAATTAAAATACATTGAGATTGAAACAAAAGAAACTAAGGGGTTGCTTTTAACCACAAAATAAGGAAGTATACCAAGTTTCATCAAAATCTAGATGGTGGGTGTTGAAATCCCATTTTTGTGGTTGATTTGACAAATTTTAAACTATTTCAAATAAAATAGAAGCTTAAGTATATTTTTTTTATATTTGAGTTCCATATTCAACACATTATATTTGAATCTTTGTCATAATTGTTGACAATTCTGTTTTTAAGAATATGGAAGAAATTGTATGATGTTTTATGCTTTTTTTCCAGAATGGGGGGGGGGGGGGGCAGAATCCCTTAAAGTTCCCTAATGTTTTTCATTGGATAAGTTAGAGTACATATTCATGATCATTTTTTAAAAAAATCATGATTTTTAAAGCTGACCCTTTTGTTGAAATTCAGTTTTTTGCCGACATCTTTTTTTGAAAAAAAAATTCAAAATTTTCAATTTTCTAATTTTTTAAAAAAAATTTGTGCAAACTAAGATTATTGAAATATTTTTTATCAACATGTTCAAAGTCTTTCTATTTTGTGTAAAAATTTTCAAAAGGATTATAGCATTAGTTACCAAGAAATAATTTTTTTCGTAAACAACAACATCTCAGTTTGAGTGTCTCAAAAATGACAAAAAATGTAAAATCGCCAAATTTCAAAAGGCTGTAAAATCAAAACGCGTTGATACTGAAAGAAAAGAAATTAGGGGGTTGCTTGTAACCATAAAGGGATGAAGTATACCAAGTTTTATCAAATTCCGAGACGGTGGGTGTTAAAATCCCATTTTTGTGGTTGATTTGACGTGGAACGACCTGTTTAATATTGCTTTTCATAAGGAGATTATGATGACTTGGTCGTTTTGCAAAATGAGATGAATGTTGCCGCTATGAAGATGCATTGTAATCTCGTTTTGGTAATGTAATTTGCATATGCAATGAACCCTTTCTTATTTAGTTTGCTTGTCCTAGAATATTGATCCTGAATACATAGTATATTACAAAAGAAATTGTGAATTTGTTTATAGTACTTGTTGCAATGTACTGCGCAGTAAACAGATAATAAAGTTTGAAACTAAACAAGAAATAAAATGGATAAATACTGAAACTACTAGCACAGCCAGAATTTGCCTTCTGGAAGGTGGGTTTCATAACTGTCCTTACATGTACAGTACAGCCTCGTTTATCCAGACTAACTGGATCCAAAAGCAATCCGAATAAACGAAAATCCGCATAGTTCAAATAATAAGCAAATAACATTCTCAAATAAGCAGACTTATCTTTTACTACAGCAAAAAAACAATGTTTTCTACCAAAAACCTTCATAGTAACATTTCTCACAAATACTTCATCATTCATGGTTAGGTTTGGTGCGGTGTCTTCGGACTGACACTTCAAGTACGCCATATATTGTTTGTTAAATGAGTACTATACTTTATTGTATGTTGTATGCAAGAGTTCTACATTTAATCGAGACAAAAGCGGAATATTTGGCGTATTTATATGTAGTTTCGTTCTTGCAATCATAGTTTAAAATAATTGTTAAAGTAAATATATTTTTGTTTAACTTAACAAATTTGATCCGAATAAACCGGAGATCCGGATAAACAAGATTCTACTGCATATAAAATGCAATGATTGATTTTTTCGTATTAGCCCCCCCCCCCTCCTCCCCACTAGGCCATCAATGTGACCATTTAACAGAAATGAAATATTTGACACACTGACACACTTGACAATGAGTTATAGGTATTTGTTGTGCTTTCCTGACAATGCAGGTAGAATTATTAAACATTGAACCCAAAACCCCTCCCTTTATGAGATCCTGGACAACGGGCCTGATATGTATATATATATATATATATATATATATATATATATATATATATATATTAAAGCAATACATGTTTACACTATAAGCAGTAAGAGAAAAGTGAGTTGACCTCTAACAAGGAATTAAAGTTCCTGGTTTGCTATGTGGCGACAGCGCCGTCTAGTGGAGGAAGTGGGCAACATACACAGTTTCTAACAACAATATCGTTTTTAGGACAGTAATTGAAACTTTTATCATACCAAGTAGCACAAATATTGCTATTCACCAAGTAATCGAAAAGTACTACCATGGTAGGTAAAAATAGTGAGCTTAATGTTGATAGAAAATATTTATAAAAAACCTTTTAGTACAGTAACTCCTCATTATATCGCGCTTATAGGGAGACACACATCAAAAAAGCTCAATACATCCAAATGCTTGATATAACCGAGGTGAACAAAAGTAACAAGTCAGTTAACGTACAAATGACTTGTGCACCTGCAATAAGATTAGTTTATTACAGTCAGACCCGCTCAAACGAATATCAACAGTTCCAACATGCCTTATACTCGATTAAGCAGGGTACTGGATTATACGAGGAATACAGTCAACTCACCCTACAACGTGATTCGACTTATGCAAAATGACTATAACACAAGTAAGGAATTTTAGAGCTAACTATCGTTTTACAGTGGTAGGAATCAAAAGTTGCAACTACAACAAATTTAGGTTTATTTTTTTAAAGTATTTTTCTGGAGGACAAAGGAAAAGTGTGATATATCAGAATGAGCGATATAACAAAGGGTTACTGTACTGCAGTCTTGTAATGTTCTTTTTTATTTTAACGTTTTGCTGCATTGCAATGAAATACATTTATCTAAGGGATGTTTAATTTTACAGCCACATGAGTTCGATGAATGCCGTTTCGACGTCAGTGTGCATGATTGTGTGTGGTACCTACGAGCCGAAACACCGGAAGATAGAAACAGATGGGTTGAAACTTTGGAAGCTTTCAAGGTAAGTTTTGTGTTTGATCACTTGCTTATTCCATTTTGGTGATGTGTTATGTGAAAAGGATAAAAAGTGATTACGAATCATTTGCAACTAATTGACTTCGATGCAGTTTTCCAAACCTTACGCCAAATTTGATGTGTGAAGTTGACGTTTGTGTGAAAGTGGTATAGCCAAAGAGTCAAAGTAAAGTCAAGTTCTCAAACAACCCTCCAAGGAAACAGTTCCCTCATTTGAAAAAACTCATAAGATGTAGGTTTTTTTTTGGTGAATTCCTCAAAGTTTTTTTTTTAATTGTGCTTTGCAACTGTTGTGAGCCTTTTTGCAATCCTTTATGTGATTTTTGGCTTGTTTTGAAAGTGGATTAGATATTTATGGCTTGTGATAACTCTTAATTACCAATGAATATGAGTTTTAATTAGAATGAAGTTAGAGCCAATGCCCAAATGTTCACAATCTCTTTTCTAGCAGGTTTATTATTTTTCTCTTGAAATTGTTAAATCCTTTAAATCTAATGTCGAGGGTTTCTAAATGGGTCTAACTGTTTCTTTAAAGGGTTGTTTGAGAATTTGACTTGGCTATGAGTAGGTTTGTTTTACTTATTGTTTAGATCACAGCACTTTTTGTGCGGCCCGACTATGATTTTTGAAAACACTGGGCCACAAAATTTATTTGGTGCCCCCCCCCCCCCACCCTACTCTAAGTAATAAAATATATTCCTGCTGTGCATTTAATGCTGCCATACTAAATATGGCATTTTATGTTACAATATAATATACATTATAAAAAAGACAAGTGATATAGTATACGATAGTGAAACATAATGTAAGATGTAGTCAAACTTTGCATGCTGCAGTACGCTGTAAATATCGACAGGGCCGCCAAACAATTTTTGGGGGTACACTGTATTCAAATTTAACAATTTTAACCATAATATTCGCCATTTGGGAAGTCCTAAATATTGGGAACCTTAGGCCACGACCTAGTCAGCCTATCAGTAATCAGGCCCTGAAAATCAAAATTTTGTATGAAACAACTTTTCATAGAGTAAATAATACTAATATTTTCATAGAGTAATATAGACTAATCTTTTGGAGTGGTTATGGGAAAATTAAATTTTTAATAGGATTTTTTTTTCTGGATTTAAAATTTACATCTTGTTGTGGTGCAATATAAAATGAGTCCAATTAAAACTTTGCCTACAGATTTGGTGCCCTGGGCTTGTGCCTCATGTGCCCATGCCTTAATCTGGCCCTGGGTGGGGTTTTTTGATTTGGCAGGTCCTACCACTTTAATTTCAACTCACCACCACAGTTTGTACTAAACCTTTTCATTCGTTACTCATGGCAATCGGGATTTCATGTGCTGAACAAGAATTTGTTTAAAATATATACAGTAGAAGACCGTTATAATGCACACCTTGGGACCAGAGCTTTTGCGTTATACAGGTTTTTGCGTTATATAGGTCGTTTCACAAATTTTGAAACTAATATCAGAATATATCTATATATTAGCACTTCAGAATGAGTTTTTCTGCAATGAGTATTAAAGCACCAATATTACAATTAGTTGTTCACAAATACATATGTTTCACAATAAAAAAAAAGTGCATTATCCTGCACTTCTGCTAGCTCCATGGTTTGCATAACAGCTGCATTTTCAAGAGCCATCTGGTATTTTCTATTTACTGTAAGTACTAATTTTCCCTTAAAAGCTTTGAATTAAGATGGAAATATGTTAAACTATTTCAAAATTTGATTTCCCTTACAATTTTAGTGCTTGCGAAGCAAAACAGAGGAATTTTTTTAACTTCAAAACCTATTGTTTACTTCTGAAAAGTTGTGCGTTTTATAGAAAATTGCGTTATATAGGTCGGCGTTATAACGGTCTTCTACTGTATAAATCGGTATGCTTATGGAATGATTGTACACAATTTTTTTTTTTTTAAATTCATTTTTTGCATTGATGATTATTCATTATTTAACTGTAAAAATATAAATTTGGAAAGTAAAATAAAATTGTTTCACATACTAGTTATTTAAGTTCACCGATGCTTAGATTCGTTGGTAAATATTTTTCAACTCCTCACTTTTGTGTGTTTCATGTTACGAATATTTTCTGCCTATCCATTTCTTTTTAATCATTGGTAGGTTTCCTAATTACTAAAATACGTATGCACTTTCTCTTCCTGGGATAGATGGATTCTGCTTATGGCAGTGAGAACAGCCTACGGAGACATGGTTCAGCAGTTTCAGTCGGGTCTACCAGTTTGTCAAATGCCAGTATATCTTCTTTTAAGAAAGGTCGAGGCTTAAGGGTGAAATTGGCTGAAATGGAGACCTTTAAAGACATTTTATGCAATCAAGTGGACACTTTGCAAAGCTATTTTGATGTGTGCGCTGAAATGTTGGCATCTGGGGAAAGCAACAATGATGTACATAGTAAGTGTAGTTGTTCTATATGGTTTCAATCTGTTAATGTGATATATCTCCATTTTAAACTTTTTTGATGCACAATATAATTTTTTGACAAGCAAATCGACACAAGTTTTGACATACAAGGTTATTGTTCCCAGAAATATAAGTTCTTGGCCTGAAGTTATCTTCCTTTGACGGAAAACTTTTGCTTAACCCAATAGCTCAATAAATGTTATCATGAGTTAATGAGGGTAAAATTGAAGTTTTTGAGTTAAGGGGATACTTTAATGTGCGTAGAAAATCACAATTTTTTGGAAGGGGTGAAAAGTATCAATATTCGACCATTTGAACATTATCTGTTTTTCCACATATGTAAGTTCAAGCTCATTATCCTGTTTTTTTCTGACAACTTTATCCAATTATATAGCAATTGCTTATTATTGCAATCATAGATCCAGGGGGGAGGGGGGGGGTCATGATCTCTCCTCCCTTTAACACAACAACCAGTCCCATAGCTAGTCTCTACTAGTAAAAAAGCTGAAAGTCTCTCTGTCCGGATCTCTGGGACGCTCATAGTGCCTAGACCGTTCTGCCGATTTTCTTGAAATTTGGCACAGAATTAGTTTGTAGCATGGGGGTGTGCACCTTGAAGTGATTTTTCGAAAATTCGATTTTGTTCCATTTTTATACCAAATTTAAGAACATTTTACCGATCAAATTATCATTACATGGACAAGGAAATTACCAAATTATCATAACGTGAAACTGTAACATGGGCAAGAAAATTAACATAGCAAACTGGCGAGAAATTCGTCATCCATTATTTGTAAATATACAAGCTAAGCAAATGACCTTTTAATTTTTCTACTATGGGCAAAGCCGTGCAAGTACCACTAGTAATAAATATTTTAGGTCAGATTTTATAGAGAAGGTATGAAACAATGGGGATCTAAAACTATGTTTTGCTGGCATCAAATTAATTTCCTGTGTAGAGCAAGAGGTCTTTGTTTGTGTCCAAATATTAGGGATATTACAGACAATTCTGGATTGTGTGCTCACATTTCATTGATCCCTTTAAAACCAGAAGCTGGATCTGCCCGTGTGCGTAACTCTCAAAATTTTCCATGGAAGTGCACCTGAAGTACCCATCTTTGTGTGATGCAATAGCTTTGGGGATGCCCAAATTCTAACGCTCAGCTTCCGCCTAAGCTGCTGAGCCTTATTTTAAGTTTTATTTCTTTGTGTAGTACAGTAGACCCTCGTTTTACACGGGGGTTACGTTTCACGGAAATGCCGCTTAAAGTGAGACCTAATACTAGTGTTAAAATAGGGGTTAGGTTCCGTAGATAACAAAATACTACTTCATTCTAGTGATGAATAATTGTACAATAAGTTTAATGTGTGCTTATATCGATTTTTATGCACAACATGCATAAAGAAAACATAAATTAATTTTGTGTTCTGTTTATAAAGAGGAGCTGGCGATGATAGTCTTTTGGCAGTCATTAGGAATTTTTCTCTGTAATTCTTTGCAGAGCATTTAACGCAACCATGACCACTTGTGTCATTTCCATGATGGAATCTTCCTTCACTAACAAATCAGAAAGATCATTTCTATTGTCTAGGAATAGCTCAAAATTTCCAATGTGAACGTTTTTGGTTGTGTGTCACCAAAGTCGTTATTTCTCGTGTGTTTTGGCCTCCTTTGTCTCTCCTAAAAGCTCTTCTTCCAGTGAGTTCTGAACTGTGTGAGTTTAATAACTTTATTTCTGGAAAGAGTTCTGGAACCAATCGCATAAAATGTCCCCAGTGGCCCAAGCTCGATTATTAGCACGCCAAAATGCAGTTGATTTCGCGTAATCTTCAATTTTTAGGAATTTGGATTTCGAAAGAGGGGAAAATGTTATCTGTTTGCATTGCTGCATCCGCATAACACCGAAACTCATCCGTGTGAAATAAAACAAAGGTGTCAAATCTTAAACCGCGTAAAACAAGGGTCAACTGTATATTTATTTATAGTGTAGAAAGTTGGCTCAGTAAAAAAGATTATAAAATGTCTCAGTACAGGCCTACCTTTTTCTAGTGCAGGCATTGCCGGGACAGGACCCCTCTTGCTACAATAGATAGCCTGAAACATATTGTGGGTTTCCATGTCGGAAATTTCCAGGAGAGAACATCAGACCAACTGTTCGTGTTTCAAGGGCGG
Source organism: Uloborus diversus (assembly GCF_026930045.1). Lineage (NCBI taxonomy): Eukaryota > Metazoa > Arthropoda > Arachnida > Araneae > Uloboridae > Uloborus > Uloborus diversus. Next base: position 159,035,910 of record NC_072736.1, read on the forward strand.
ATCCAGAAATTGTTCAAGGAGGGGGTGGTTGATTTTTTAACTCACCTCTACTACATATCTAATTTACACATGCATGGGGGACGGGAGAGGGGGCTACTACATAACTTTTACCTAACAAATAAATAGTGATTTATCTACAAAGGTCCCGGAACATAATCCTTTCCTTTCCTTTTACGTGGAAAGAGTTATTCCAAAATTGCATTTTAGAACTTCAGTTTCGTAGTAATTCCGGGGGAGTGTTTAGAAACCCCCAGCCCGCTAACAGGATCGAAGGTCGTCTAAAATAGTGCTTTTTTAGAACTTCAGTTTCGAAAAATTATCGGAGGAAAGTTACTGAACTGATTTCTTCCCCTAACACGGCCTGCCTGAGCTGTCTACAATCGCGTCATTAAACTTTGATTTTGCAAAATACCTGGAAAAAGGCCTCTCCAAACTCTTCCTCTTAACATTCCTAAAGACTGTCTGAAATTGCCATTGTGAAACCTCAGTTCCGAAAAGTCATCAGAAATGGTTACAGATGTGCACTTTTGCTTTTGCCTCTTAACTATTTTGACGCAGTTTTGTACAAATGACAGCAGTTTTGCACAAATGATAATTCATTCACGGCAATCATTTTTTAAATCTAAAATGTGTTCAAAACTATACTATAAACAAAAATTAACTGATATATTTTTTGTAACATAGTTTTGAGCTTACCATTTTGATTTTACATTTCCTGACAAAATAAAACATTTATTTTCTTTTTGTTGTTTCCATGGAAACTCTGTTTGTTTCCACTCTCTTTTTCAACTTAGAGAATGTAATAAATTAGTTAGGCACTAGTGACATTAACGAGTGCATCAAAATCCCATCGCTATTTTCCCTTCTGCCTGCTAGATTCATTCAGATGGAATCGTCTTAACTTGGCCGATTGAAAAATTACATACAATCCATGGTCAAACTGTCATACTCCAATACGCCGCCAAAATATTCTTATCCAAACATGTTCTTATCGAGAACAAAAGTTATTTTAAGATAAAGTATTGAATAAATAAATTAGTATTAATTTACAAAATGAATTATTCCTAATAAATACTTAATCAAATCCCCAGAAAACACAAGAATTTATGTATTTATTTTTACATATGTCAAAGGTATAAAAACGCAAATCAATTGTGGTAGACCGAGAATCTTCTTTATCTTCCAGAATATTTTGTGTTCATCTTCTTCACATACATTTTTCACAAAAGACAATAATGTGACTTGTTTTCTTTTATGATTTTGAACACTCGTTTTTAGAGTATAATTTAAGAGTCATATTTTTACAACTAAAAATCATGTGCTGCATGAACAAAAAAAAAAAAAAAAATATATATATATATATATATATATATATATGCATTTCCCAGTTATGTAGAATTGAGAAATATAAATAATGAAATCATTTTTGACTTTGTTGTCATGCAGGCTGGTGCGCTCGACTGCTATATAAATAGGAATACCAGCAAAAAAAATTGAAGGTGACAGGGCAGGGGTCTGCACCACCTGGGGGAAACCCTATGCTCCACTGTTGACAGGATCTCTCCATACTCTGAGGCATATTGCATAACTGCAAATAATTATATTATTGATGTTTGTTGAATTACCCTGCTTGTTTCTGTATGAATTTCATCATAAATAGTTTTTATCACATTACTATTCCGGTATGTATTTGGAAAATTATGTCATGGTTTTTGTTAGTTATTGCTTTATCTTTGCAACATTCACCCCCCCCCCCCTTCCCTTATCAGTGAAACAAATGTTATTTCGGATAAATTTCAGACTGATGTTCAAGATACTCACCTCAGTCAAAGATAAGAATGATAAGGTTGCTTTCCAATACAGAAGCGCTTGTGTTTGTCCTTTCCTTTTCATTTCTAATCCTCAAACAGGCATTTGTAAAAAAAAATCATCTGATAGTGCATGCGATTGTAAAAGTTTTTTTATTGTGTCATAATAAATTTTTGAAAAAAAAAATAATTTTAATTGTTAATACTTTTAGTGGATGATATTGATGAAGATTTTGATGAAAATATCCGTGATCTTCCAACAGAACAAAGAAATGATTCACCATCCCATCGTTTTAAAGGTAATATGATTATTTTGTAATTTCATTTGATGTTTGAACCAGTTAAAAATTTTTTGGTTAGGAAGTCTTAGATACTAGATAATCTATCTGAAATATTTTTATAAGGTTCTTCTTGCAAATGTTGCTTGCCAAAACTGATATTGTTTATTTACAAATATACTATAATTTTAATGACAAGACTTTTCCAATGTTCTATCATTCTGTAAACTCTTAATTAATAAATTGGTTTTCCTTGTGCTTGCTTTGTTAATGTACCCAACGGGAACACCACTGGCTATAATATGAGTTTAAAAACTTCTCCTGACCCAGCGAAGACAATATTTTATAAATTCAGGCTCTCATTTTGATTTTGTACTTTTTTTTTTGGGGGGGGGGGCAGGTTCCATTGTATTCAAATGCATTGATTTCTCTAGCTCAGGGAGCAATTGCCTCTTCCTAACACACAATTTGATGGGTCTGTATGAATTTAAGAAGTTATGTGCTTTTCTCAAAAATACTTTGCACAGAGATTGTAATATTTTGAATTGAAGATTCTTGATATTCATGTTTCTGAAATTTGTTCAGAATACTGAGTTGGCGCACATTGGTCTGCTTTTCTAGTTTTAATTTTTTATTGCATCAGAAATCAAACTGTTATATAAACTTTTATTTTCTTAACTTTTTTTTTAAGTATATCAAACATGCTTAACTTGAAATGAGTGTCTATATACAAGCATAAATAAGTATGCAAATAATTAAAATAATAATATTACTTTTGTGATAACTTTTTTTTTTGAGCAATCACGATTGCTTATTGTTCTCATTTGACTGTTTTTGATGTTACGCTGATTTTATTTTCCCACCAGCACCCTCTGCAGCATCACCGTCGACCGGGTCCTCACGATGCTGCTCCTCTAGCGAAAACCATCTCCAGGTTGCGTCAATATCCTACACACACGCATACACACACTCATGCCTGCGCACAGACACAAACACACACTCCTAATGAGCAAGAGAATGCTCAAGACTAATAATCTCTAAATGCAATAACCTAATTAAATGTATGACTAGAAATGCATGATTAAAAAATAGTTGAAGACAACTTAAAAATAAAAACCAAATTTATTTGGTCATTTAGTAAAGTTAGTTAAATAAAATTAAAAACATTTGAAACAACGCGAACTAGAGCTGAGCTATATCAATCTATTATCTATTTATTAAAAAGAACCCGCATCGTTGCATAAAAGCAAACGGGAGCTCGAGTCAACCTGCCAGAGAGAAAACACCGAAGAAGTCTCCTTTCTACTCGAAACATTTCCTTTTATCGTAAGTGAACTCATTTGCATGCGGACGCCAAATCACCTGATACACGCCAGCATAGCACCTGGCCAATGAGCATCAGGCACGTGCCGATCTGTTACGATGCATCACCGATTACGTGAAGGTCGTGACGTCATAGATCGGCGACTGCACGTGCGAGATACGTCATCAGGCGTCCGCATTAGAAGAAAGAAAAACATCGTTGAAAATTTCTCAATGATTAGGCAAGTGACTGATATTATGGTGGGATAAGTGGTGAGATGAATTCGTTAATTATTTCATATAAGGGGCGCTAGGCCAACAACTCCTACATACACATACTCATGCCTGCACACAGACACAAACACATATGCTTACATACACACACACGCGCGTACACACACAACACTGCATACACGACACGCACACACATGCAGACATACATACACACATACGCACCCACACACATGCGCCCACACAAACACACACACACATGTGTCTACACAAACACACGCGCATTCATAAACTCAACACGCTCGTGATTGCAAAAAACATAATTTGAATTCAAGATGACAAAAATTCAAATTAATATATATTTATTATATATATATATATATATATATATATATATATATATATATATATTTTTATTTTTTATTTTTTTTTTTTTTTAAGAATTACTTGGTATAGGATGATCCATGGTTCAACTTACACCAAGTAAAGTGGACCAAAAAACGTCGCAGAGTTTAATTTTCTGCACAAAAAATTGATTGTTTTTTAAATATTCAATTGATTTTTTTCTCAACAAAAATGTAGTATCAATTATGTGCCAAAAGCTCAAGTCTATCTGAATTTGTTCCATGCCAACATTGATATTTTATTCTCATGATTGGGAGCAAACTTAATGTTTTTGCTGTGCAACTATTATTTACTCTATCAAATTACTCATGGCATTTAACTTATTGCCCTACGTGTTACAGATTTACAGGTTTGAGGACCCATCGCAAAACATTTTTGGGGACACCTTACAGGTCAACTGAACTGCGTAAAATATTTTTACGCGACTTTTTGGGTGCTCTTCGAGGCCCTTTGTCATGCAATTTCAATATATTGCGACATGGTAAATCTGCTGCTGCACCCAACCCCCTATTCTTTTCTCTCTGTATTGCCATGCGTCAGTATCAAATCCCAATGTGAGGGTTTGGATTTTTTGAGAGACAAAAGCAAACCTACTTATGAAAATTCCCTTTTTTTTCATTTTTACTTCATTTTTTAAACAATCCAGTAATAATAAAATTAAATAATAAATGAATTATTAATATATTATAAATCAATATTTGATAAATTAAACATTGTATTTCGCTGATGATTTCTTTTTAATTAACACACATCTCAACCATATAATTTGTTTTGCTGATTAGAATAATTTTCAGATTTTTTTTTTAAAGTCTCGATTATTTTAATAAAATTTTGGCGTAGCATTGAACATATTTTACCAAAAGCTGCATTTCATGTTAAAAATTTCCATCCTTTTGTCTTGTATACATTTTAATCCTGTTACTCACAGGGTATAGATACTGATTGGATTCTGATGTCAATAATGCTACTTAATAATGGGGGAAGGGGGGGTGGAACAAATTTATATTGATCCTTGTCATATATCTCTCTTTTTGATTAATTAGTAATTCTGGATTGATTCTTCTAGTCATTTTTTTCTCCTTACGTAATGAGGTATTTGCAACACTTTTTTCCCCTCCTAATATTATTTAATTGATTAAATTGCACCATTGCGACCTTTGGTATACAGAGATAATATTATAGTCAATTTTATATGTGTGTGACAATAAATGTGTGTTCTACACAGGTTGAAAAATATTGAAAGTGTCCAGATATTTGTTCTGAACTGAAAATATTGTGTCCTGATTTATTATTATTATTATTAAAGCTTCTATGAAGTCTGCCCGTATTTATTTTTAAACCTTTTCTATTTTTTATGCATTATGCAAATCATGGTGTAGCAAACATTAGTATCTATTGAGGATATCCTACTAAAATCATGATTTAATAAAATCACCATACTACTTTATTTTTAAAAAATAGTCTAATTATATTTTCCTATGATCCATTTACTCCTCAAAAAGAAGAACAAGCATGCTTTTTTTAATCAATTTTTTGATCAAGTATTAGACATAAAGGCATAGTATTTTTAAATACAGTAAAATGCCAAAAATCCAAATTCAATCCCATGAAGATTTAATAAACTGCTCGACAATCACTAAGAAACAAGTATATTTCTTGAAATAAATAACAACATGCAATGGTTAAAAAAATGAAGCTAAATACATATGTAATAGACGTAGAGTATTATATTATTTTCCATGAAAAATGGTATGGATATCACCTCATGAAAAATTTGAAAAAGCAAACAATAAAGTTAGACAGTGAAACTGAGTTTAAGCCAATTTTTCCATACAGAAATCTATTCAACTTTCTTTGTGCAAAGTCTGTACTTTTCTAAAACTCATTAATTTTCTTCTTTCAATTACTGTATTCAGAATGAATAAAGTACTGCAAATATTTTGTTTCTTTTATGTTCAGTAAACAACAAGACCGAATTTTTGTCATTATATTATTGTATACAATTTGCTGTTATATATGTAGCATTTGTATTTGTATGAACTGAAATGTTATTATATTTTTTTTGCACGTTAAAAATAAATCCAAACTTGGCGACTGGGCAAGTTTATGCTTTGACGTCCTAGCACCTTTACACAGAGCTGCCAACTGCTACGAAAAAATCGTAGTTTCTACGAATTACAGCTTCAAACTACAACGCTACGAAAGCGGGTCTAAAAATTACGATTTTCTGTTTTTCTAATTTATGATTCCAAGAATGCAAATAAATAAATAAATAAATAAATAAATAAATAACAGTATGAAAACTAAACCAGTAAGTTCAGAAAATCAAACTTCTGCACATGTGCTGACGGTCTCTGCGCAACAAGCATCGCTCTTCAAAAGTTGCATGGTGTAAAAATGGATCGGTTTTTAGATCAAGACGCTGATCTAGTCATTGAATCTTCGGCAAAAAAGTGGAAAAACCGCCAAAAATTCCGTGAAGAATATAAATATTTTTTATTCCGTATTAATATTTTCTCTATAATATTTAAAATTCGTTAAGTATCATTGTTTTTGTTCTTTATACTGTTGACAATTCATCACTTTAAATCTGCAGCAGCGGCCACGATTTTGGATTTTCAAAAGTTGGCAGCTCTGCCTTTACGCACATTCTTACTGTGTCTTATTTCTAAAAGTGCGTTGACGCTTTTTTCACTCCAAACTGTCTCAAATTTTTTTAGTATTTTCAGGCTATTTAGTTTTGAAAATCACCATCTAATTTTTAATTGAGTTACAAATTTGTATCTTATAGCTTACAATCATGTAGTGCTGTCTTCATGCCCATTCAGCTTCAACTTTATACACTATTCTGTCTCTAATAAATTTTCTTCATTTTAATTATGGTAAGATATTATGTTCAAAACACCAACAGAACCGCGTTAGGTGTCAAAATAAATATGCGTAAACGTGCCCCGTGTCCGGGGCAAGTTTACGCAACCGACTTGGACTCAAAAATATTTTTTTTAACGGTTAAAAACACAAACTGACCAAAAACTGAATGTACTAATTTTGACTCCATTAACTGCATTTGACTTTATAAAACTGCAATGTCTAAAATTTCCCAAGTTAAAATGTAAAATTTAGAAAATTCATTGAAAAAAATCTGCATAAACGTGCCCCCCGGCCTATCTGACTATAACCATGTTCAAACATGATTGTTTCTTTACTTTTTAACTGGATGAAATATTCTTATGCGTAGGTCAGCCATCTATAATTACCAAAGAATTATTGGCCCAACATGGCGCTCATGCATTAGATTTCAAAGGAGAAGCTCTGACGTTTAAAGCAACTACAGGTGGCATTTTAAATACTTTATCTCACTGTATTGAACTTCTGTCCCAGAGGGAAGAGAGTTGGAAAAGAAGGTTGGAAAAAGTAAGTGAAAGTTATAGTTTTCATGATTTCTTAGATTGAAAGAAAATGATTAGTTGGAATGCTTTCTTTACTTTACACATGTCACAAAACAAAAATGAAAGTATTGACTATTAGTGTTGAAAAAATAAAACTATGTACCCTTCAAAATATGGCATTTAAGAAAACTAAAATGAAAAATTACTACAACAGAATTCTTAAAACTAAAAACTGTGCAACACTGAAATAAGGAATGAGTAAAACAGTATTAATTAATTGTATGCACTAATTATGTCATAATATGCATTCAATTTATTCAACTCAAAATCTTTATTTGCGATATACCTTACCATAAATATATGCATACCATAAGTACCACCAAATTTTTGATGCTTTTTGGTTTTATTAACTCAAGTTTTACGAACTTTTTCGTGATCCTAAAGAGTTTAAAAGTATCGAGTGTTAACTGTTGCAAAATGCATTTAACTTTTCCGATGTTGCGCTAAAAGTTGTCTTTGTTGCATTTGAGGTACAAAAATGTTTTCTTAAGAACTTGGTTTTAGATTATTTTATTAAAAAACTTTTAAAACTTGATTTAATATGAATTTTTAACATTATTTTTATCAGAATATCTTGTGCGGTTTTTATTACACTCCCTTTTGCATGCTCTTAAAAGCTATTTTGTTAAACTGTGAGCTTTTAAAAGTGCTCATCTTACTAACTTTTAGTGGAAGCTCAACCATGACGTATGATACTTCTTGAAAAAACATATTTATCTTGTGCAACATCAAGAAGAGCCAAAGTTAAAAAGTAACTTGTTTATTATGGCTTTGATATATACAATGACATGTTAAACGAAATATTGACAATATTAAGTAGCTCATTATACTTTAAATGACTTCTGAAGCTAACATTCTAAGTCAAAGTATGAAACGTTAAACATATTGAACTATGATGTTCATGTCAAGAGCAGTAAGCCGAAGCTATCGGCAAAAATGGACAGACTCAACTGAGCTGCCGAAAAAGACAACCAAGTCTGACTTGGGTTGAAATTAAAAGGGAAGAGAATGAGGCAAAGTGCCGGTAGCTTAAATGCTACCGGTAATTTGCATATTCTGCTGATGCGATCTTGTTGCAAGAAGGAAAGAACAAATGAGAAAAAACTAATGCAAATTAAGCTTGCCAACACTTTTGGAAAATAATTTACCTCCTTTCGTAACATATTTTATGAGGGTTTTTTTTAATGTCTTTCTTTTTTGCAAATATTTATTAAAATTTTATTGAAACGCTTAATATGTACTCTATAGAGAACTAAACTGAGTCTAAATTACTGTTGTTTAAAATATTGATTTTCCCCGTAGGAAATAGATAAAAGAAAAAAGATTGAAGAAGCTTATAAGCAAGCACTATCCGAAGCTAGATCCATGCGACCTATAGTACTTGGTGGACCAGATTATGAAGTAAGTGCATTATTTATGAAATAATTTAATTTAAACAATAACAATCCTATATTTTCTAATACAGCATTGCAAAGATTAAAAATGTTTGTCAACATGTGATGTCTTTCTGAACGATTGTCTTACAAATTGAAAAAGTAGGGGTTGAAAAATTCAACTACTGGCAATTCAGATTGTAAAAAAATAATTCAAATCTTTTAATTTTGACATTCAATTTTTTAACCATGTTTAGTAGGGATAGGTTGAAAAGTAATATTATGCTACTATTTTTATGTTGCTAAAATTAAAATGTCAGCACTGCTGCTGACTATCATTAATTTGAAACTTAGCTTTTGTATAAAAATTCATTGATTATAGATAACCTTTGCATTACTCATCATGCATGTTTTTGTGTTATAAATACATATTGTACCAGTAATCCCATCCAGAAAATTTAAATATGCACTGAAACACTATTACTTTTTAAAAAATGACTCTAAGAACAACCAATTAAACTAAATTTGAAATAATTAGCACCATCACTTGCATTAGACAATATTAATTCTTGTTTATAAGGAATGAAACAAACATTACTTACTATTTTGTCATTTGGGTATTTCACTAAATGCTAATTTTATTTGAAAACCTTCAGATAGTCCAAATGAATTAATTACATCTAATGAATTGAGTCAGCTGTTTGTTTTAAAATTTCACTGAAGAAGATCCTACATAGGTACTACAAAAATAAAGTTGTAGTTAGTAATAAAATTAAAATCATGGTTTTTTTTCTCTCTAAGATGTCAAAAATTTTGTATTTATATTTTAATGTAAAATCATTGGGAGAACTAAAGTGATATGGTTGCAATCACTATTTAAAATTAAAAAAAAAAAATGCATGAAATTTATTATTTGTTAATATAGTTTACATTGGTAAAACATGTTTACACATTTTGAATATGTTGTTTAGCATTAAAAAAAAATAATTAAATCATTCGTTATGTTCTCCACATAAAGTTAAAAATTCATAAACCTGATGTTTAAATTTTTAGTGTAATGTTATATTTATTCTTCTGTTTCCATATTTTTTCTGTTCCTATCCATTCGTATCTTTTATCAGAAATTCCTAGCATTATTTATTTATTTAGTTACTTAATTTCAAATTATTGATTGCTTTAATATTGCTTTTTCTGTATTAAAGATTAAAACCTTGATTTCTTAAAAATTAATGGTGGCATGTCTATCTACTGCTACACTTCAAACTAATCAAGTTTAATAAAATGAAATAAAACAGCAATATGCTCTTTTTTGAGATCCTTCTTTTGTAACTATTTCCTCTATTTTCAAAATCTGAGTTCCTCAATTAATGTCTGTTGGTGTTTGTTTTTTTCCTTGAAATAATGACATTGCCGTTGCAGTTAGAGAAGTTAATTCATTGAAGCAGGATTAGGGATCAGAATTTGTTTTAGAGCGACTTCTGTCTTCAAAAATCACTTTGATTTTTGTAGACAGTGCATTTAATATCAATGATTTTTCCACATCTGTTGAACTTCTTTAAAAGAATAAGTAATGGATTCATCAACATTTAAATAATGATGTAATTATTTAATTACCATCTTAATAAGGTTAGTGGCTGTTTTTTAAATGATTGATGGTAATCACTTGTTATGACTGAAGTAAGTAAGGTGAACCTTTTTTATTTATAGTTTCTTTTTCAATAAAATAAATATCATAAATTTCCCTACTTCATGAAAATTATAATCTAGTAAGCACATTTTAAACAGCCTTGAATTAGCTCCGGTTTTTAAAATGTTTTCACTTATTTTTTGTGTCATTTTTTAGTTGATGTGTTGCATTTCTTTCACTATTGCTGTTTAATTTTCATAAAAACTCAAGTTTGTTTCAAAATTAAAAGTTTTCAAAGCCTTTTTTTTTTCTAAGTTGTTTTCTATGTCTGGTTTTCTATAATTGGGGCAAACCTAAACTGGCAGCATTGTGAAGGCTACGCAGATCCTAATTACAGCATTGCGGTGCTGCCAGGTTAGGCAGCTGTCCTCAACTACAGATTATTCATTTTATAACTTTATTTCAAGAAAATAAGTAACAGCATGACAATTATGTGCATTTATGTTGCTGTGCATTAGTGTAATGAAAAGTTTTGTATAGGTTAGTTTCTGTCTCAAAAATTAAGGTTGAAACATTGTACAAAATTTTATAAACTTAAAATTTCTGTTTTTTTTTTTACTAAATAAAAATAACTCATTTTCTCTCTTCCCAAGTTGATAAATTTAAAAACATTTTTAAGACTTTTTTTTTGTCCAAAACTTTTTAAATTACAGTAATGAACTTTTTACAAAATTGTTTATTTAACATAAGTTGTAAAAAATACTCAATTTCTTTAATGTCTTTAGTATCATTTTTAATGTACTTATTAAAAGCAGGAAATAAGCCATTTTTTCAGTATTTGATTCTACCTTTCCTTTTTTTAATTTGACTTTTTTTTGAACTAACACAGTGAAACATTTGGCAATATTCTTGTCAAAACAGCCTGATTTTGTTAATCAAGAGCTGGTAATTAGTTTTAACTAATGTTGTTCTTAAAACTGAGAAGCATGATGTTCTTCTATTTTAGTAATTCAAGAATATGTTGATATGTTATGCTTCAAAAGTATCTAATTTGAATTTTAGCTTAAAAGGACTGCATGAGTTGTTATTGAAAATTTCATTCAGAAATAATTAAAAGTTAATAATTCTGTGCTTAATATTTTCTCCATTTTTAAGATAGTTTTCTGGCATTAACGTAAGCTGAAAAGAACAAAAAGCCATTTTTGGCAAAGTTTTAAAATTAATATTTAAAATAGGAACTCAAATTTTTAAATTCCTATAGTTGATTTATTTAGAATCCCTGTATACAGAGAAAGGGCAGTCGATTTTCGGGGCAAACCTAGCCTGGCAGTATTGTAACGCTATGATTAGGATCTGGGCTGCTTTCACAGTGATGCCAGGTTAGGTTTGCAACAAATGTAGCCTATTTAAATCATCAACATGAAAATTTTGTTTATACAGTCAACTCTCAATAACTCGAAAGTCCCAAGGGACCGACTAAACCGTTTGATTTTTGGGAAGTTCCAACAACAGTCTCAAGAGTTTGGGGCTGAATCAAACCTTCGAAATAAAGGAATATTCGAGTTATAAGCTTCGAGTTATGCCATTTTTATCATTCCTAAGTGCCTTAAGCATTGAAATTTTCAATGTTTTTACTAAGGCATTTTTAAGCTTTTTTTTTTTTTACTTAGCTTATCTTCTAAATTTAACTATCAATAATATTTTCAGGAAGGACCACACTCTATCATAAACGAAGATGAATTTTTTGATGCAGTTGATGCAGCTTTAGACAGAAGTGAACAACAAGAGGAAGAAAAGGTAACTAGTTGATTCAAAGCTATTCAAGTAGTCAGCAGCTCTCCCCCTCCCCCTCAACTTAATACAATTCTGGTAATATGTTACTCGAAATCAGGGCTGTATGCAGGGGGGGGGCTCATAGGGTTCAAACCCCCTCCGAAATGTTTCATCCAAAGAAATGCTTTCCCTTATTTATTTATTTTATTTATTTATTTATTTTTATTTATTTATTTATTTTTTTTTGTGACAAAAATAATATTGTTATTATTTTTATTCTTTCAATTTTATTTGTGAAATGAAATTAGTATGACTGAAAAATTGTACAAACTCATTGTGTGTTTATAGTAGTTATTGAGAAATTCATTTATTATGTAACAATGTGGCGTTTTGTAAGAACATCCCCTCCCTCCATTTAGATAATATATTGTAACAAAAATCAATAGAGAATACACATGAAATTAAATTTGATAGACCATATAAATGTTTCAAAGAATGTGTTTGGTAAACACCCTTCCGGAACAAAAGTCTGGTTACGGCCCTGCTCGAAATAATGTAAAATGTTCAGACATTTTTTTATGAACCCACAGTCATCCCTAGTGTTAGATATTCTTGTTAAACATGAAGTACAGATAAAAAAATGAGGGGAAGTCTTATAATAAGTATAAGAACTTTATGAGTCTTCCTCTCTTCTTTTCATCTGTATACTTCATATTTTTTGAGCATTAACAAGTTTTTGAAAACATCATAGACAACTTTTGATCAAAGAAATTCTTTCAGCTTTTGTCTAATGTGGATTATTTGTACATTACATTTGTTACTAGGGTTTCAACTTGATCTATTTTTTAATTAATTGTCGAAATGTTCATCTTTTTATTTACATTTTAGTGATCTTATACACAGTAAGAGTTTCTAACTCCAAACTCTTCTCCCACTTAAAAATACTAGGTTCAGTACTGAGTGGCGCAGAGCGGTGTTTCTTTATTTCTTTAATAGGAGGAACACTTTTCAATGTCCCCTTTTCTCATGGAACCTCTAATTTTTTCTTCAATAGTAAAGCCATTTCACAGAACAACAAGCATTTGGTCTTGCATTTGGCAGCTCATATGTTTCATTAAAAGTTATACTTTAAAGGAGCAATGAACAAATTTTTGTTGCTTAAGAAATCATACATATGTTTGTGATTTCTTAAACAAAAAGTTTTTTCATTACCTTTTTAAATTACTATTTTTAACTGAATATATGAGCTGTTAAAGCGTGCAGAACAACATGTTTTTTTTTTTTTTAATTATATGTATATACATGTATATGGGATATATGTGTATGGGAAGAACTTGTATAGTTTGAGTACAACATTATAAAAATGATTTATTTACAAAAATAAAGAAATATTTCAAATAATATTTGTCTTATAATCATATCTACAATGTTAACATAAAATTTAAAAAAAAATCTTTCAGTAGCTAGTTTCAAACAAAAATTTAATGAGCTGGCTGATTTTTTACATTTGCAGGTATTCTTCACGTAGGGCTATATGGGTGAAAGTGGAATTGTAATGTCACGTTGAGCTAGTCTGCTGCAGTATTTATATTTCGTTGACACATTAGGTGACAAGCCAGGTCTGGTGACTGCATCAGAATTGCATTAGTGACATTAACTTAATTTTTGTTGGAAAGATGAATCAAAAGTTGTTTCAACAAAAGTTCATATTCTTATACTCACATAGTTGGTTTGTCATATATTGTCAATAATCTGTTGTTCATTCGAAAAACACTAATAAAAAGCTGCACTCAAACCTTATTTTTATTAATTTTTCAGTGACAAATCTAAATTTAAAAAAATACAAGTCTCGCAAAACCCTTGAGATAACTCTATGAAACCCTGAGTTCCACGAAAAACACTTTAAGAAACTTTGGTTTAGACTAATATCCCACTTGGGGCATACAGGATGGCGACAGATCAGGGAAAAGTCAGGGAACTTTATTAATCAGGGAAAAATCAGGGAAATATCAGAGAATTTTGAAAAAATAACAAAAAAGCAGGGAAAATTGATTTTATGAAGAAATTTTTTTTTTTTTACTTTACAAAATTAAGTACTCTAATTCCCTACACATTTTCTGCCAATTATCTGTTCTAAAAAAAAGTAAAATTAATGAGGTGCGATTTTACACTGCCGCATATTTGTGCATCTTTGGTTGTTTATTTTACCTAGCTTGAAATTTCCTTTTACGCTTTCAATGCTACGTAAAATAAACAACGATACAGGCAAAGAGGAAGCCTTCATTAATGCCTTAGCTCCTTTGCCTTTATTCCATTGTCTCGAAGTAATTAAGTACTGTAATCCCGATTTCAAGAAGAAATCTTTGGTTTTTGAATTAATACTATAAAAGCTTAAAAGTTATTACTTCTTCACGTTTTTAATTTAATTGCTAAAATTGAACTTTCAATAAAAAAAAACTTTGTTTTTTGCCGCCGCACTGTCACCGCAGATTATAAAGGCTTTCCTTTCTTCAGACTTAAGTAATTCTTTAATTTTATAACCAAGTTGTATTCTTCTTTTATATATTTTGAAATTAACTAATTACTTTTTTTTTTTTTTTTTTGCTTTTTTTTCCTTGCATTTCAAAGTTTGTTACAAAGGCAATCTAAGATTTTTTTTTTCGTTACATACTGAAATCATTTGAAATAGAGTTAACTTGTGTACTTAAGTAAATATCTTTACTTTTTTATTGTTAAAATGCTGTATTCATTCATTAAAACCTATGATCTTGATTAGAGAAAAGCTCCCTATGAATGCATGTCAAATGGTTTAATCTGTTTTGCATAAATATGTCAGTTAGTTATATAAGAATAACTATATTACTTCTATTCTTTCACTATTACTTGTTATTCTTGCAACAATTATTATACTGTTTGAAAATTTAGTTCAAAATAATTTCAATTACTCTTTAGTTCTATCATAAATACACGTATGTTTTTAAGAGTAATTTTAATAGTTTCTTAAAATTCTTATGCTAAGTGGTTTCTGGAAGTAAAGTTTTTTTTTTTTTTCAAATTTTCTATAATCTGTCCATGTATAAAAATTTAATATACTGTTTTGTAGGTCCCCCCCCCCTCCCCCCAAAAAAATTGTCTTGGCTTTTTTTTAAAACCATTTTATTAAAAAAGTAGCATCTTTTTAAAATATATCTTTAGTTCATCAACTTTACACAACTTAAAATGTTTAAAATACTGCATTTTATACAAACATACAATGGATTTCAAGTGGAGCAAAGAAAGAAAAACATTATCATTGGTAACGTAAATCAGGGAAATTTGGTGAACTTAATCAGGGAAATCAGGGAAAAGTCAGGGAACTTTTTTTCACAGTTCCTGTCGCCACCCTGGCATACTGCAAATCATTTCATTCTTCAAAACATAGTTAGGAAAAGTGCTATTATTTTACAGATAAAAGGATATGTTATAGCCTTAAGCCATTAATCGTTAAAAAGCTGTCTTAATATCAAAAGTATTTCTTAATTTATAGTTGCTAAAAATAAAATTATTAATTCTCAGATTTGTTAAATATTACTTTTTTTTCTTTTGTAGAAGTTGAGTAGGAGCTATAGTAAAGATGATTCCCACTCTACGTCGCCATCATCTGCCATTCATCATCCACTTTGGCCACAAGTAGGTTTTTAGTAACAATGATGGCATATACTGTACAAGTTTTCATCGTATTTCTGATTTATTTGCCTCTCTCTCTTTTTTTTTTTTTTTTTTTTGTGGCAGCATTGTTAAAAAAAAATTTCCATGCACTTCTTACCTAATAAAACATATTGTCGGCCCCGGTTAATCGAAGATTGACGGTTCCAAGAATTATTCGATTAAGTGGGGAAATTTTCCTTACCTTTCTAAATTAACAACAATTGTCTTAAAATGTAATTGATTTGTCTTAATAGTAAATCGATAGCTATATAAAGGAGTTAATAAATGTTATTTGTAAAATGTTTTTGAAATAAGCTAAGTAAACAGCAATAGTTTAATAATTAGTATATGTATTACAAGTAGGTATGAAAATTATAAAAAATAACTTACAACTAGAGTTATGAAATCTTTGTTTTGGCGCCTTTTATCAGTACGTTGTTTTTTGAAAAAATTTCATAACAGTGAGTTGCTTGCTGTAGGTCTTTTGGGAATTTATTTCTAACTCCCTTTTTTTCCCCCTTCTAGTCTGCTGTGTTTTTTCAAAATGTTTATTGATTTATTATCATCTGAAATATGTGTGTATTTCATTGTGTTATTTAATTCAGTTATCGACTGTGCTATCTATTTTTTTTCTTGTAATGGCAAAGACAAGAAACTGTATAGAATAGTGAAACGTTTTGATGGAATATGAATGTTGTTTTTCTCTCCTGCTTTATATTTTTACATCAGTAATAATTCTTACTTAATTTATTTTTAATTTGCGAAAGCTGATAAATATTATGCGATTAACCGGGGATCTGTAACATTGTGTATATGGGGAAATATTCGGTTCTGGGAGGTTTTATTCGTATAAGCGGGGTAGTCGTTTATCCGTTACTCGATTAAGCGGGACTAACAGTACTTTCAATTTAAAGATGAAAAACTTATATTTTGAAGTAAAGTTTTTTTTCTTCAACATATTGCATCATATTATCACATAAAAAATGCTAACTAATGTAAGTAGCACTTGCCAGGATGTTCGTATTTCAGTCCTTGAGGTGTTAAGTTGTTTTTTTTATTTTATATATTTTATACATTTATTTCAAGTTCAATTTTCAATTAAGTTCATCTTAAGCTTGTTGTTACATGAAAATAATTTTGATATTTACTTAAAATTTCTTCAACTGAAAGAACTTATTCTCTTCTGAAAAATTCCTAGAACAGCAACAAATTAAAAAATAAATATAACAGTTGAAAGCATTTTTTTCCCTAAAGCTTTGTTAGGAAAATTTGCTGTTTTAAAATAAAATTGAAGGCTCCAATACGACACATTATTGATGAAAAGTTTTGCGCTAGTTAAAATAAATCTATGAAAGTTTTAATAATGCATTTCTATTTTTGCATTTCTTCCATTTTTTTCCCTCCCAGACCTTGCTTATTTATTTTAATACCGTCTCAATTAGGGTTTCCAATCCCGCTCCGAATTCAGTCCTGCGGGATTTCGGGATTGACTTTATTTTTCTTAAAATTTAATTTTGATGTCAAATAGAAAAAGTTGTGCTTTTTAAGAACTGTTTTTGTTACTTGAATTAGTAGTTTTTCCGCATTACAGAGCACTACAAAGTCAGATCCTAACTAGCAATTATTGTTGTATACGCAAGAGGAAGCCTCAAAAAAGTCTAATGTGTCTTAACAAAGCATTGTTCGTATGCAGGGCTCCCAAATGGTCCGCTTTTCCCGCCAAAGTCCGTTTTTTAGGGTTAAGTCCACTTTAGACTGCTTTTTAACATTTTGGTCCAATTAGTCCGCTTTTATATTGTTTTTCTTAAAAATCAGATTTTTAAATTTTTCATTAGATTAAAAGCTGCTGTGTGCTGATGTCCGTGAAGCCCAAACACGTGGGCGGGCGCCTTTTTTCTTTTGAACCTCTTTCCGGTATTATTTCGCTTCAGATTGACGTCATTACTCCTCCTTCAACTGCTGAAGCATGGAAATCTAGCAAATGAAGAGGTTTGAGGGAGGAGTTATGGCGCCGAATCGGAGCAGGTTGCTACCGATATTTCTCCAGGGCCGAAATTGCTTGCCGTGTTTGAGATTTCAATCTTTCTGCATCTTGTTAATATTTTGATATTTTTGGCAATTGGAAGTTATTTTTACATATGCCACCTTAGATTAGCTTATTTTATGTTTAACTTTAATAGATAATAAACTTTCTTATTTTTGAAACCATGGCAACATTACATTTACTCGGACTTCGTGAAAAATTGCTCATTGTGTTTGAGATTTCAATCTTTTTGCATCTTGTAAATATTTTAATATTTTGGGCAATCGAATGTTATTTTCAAATATGCTATCTTAGACTAGCATATTCCATGTTTAATTTTAGTAAATAATAAATGAATTTAGTTTTTGGGAAAACATGACAACAGTGAAAGTACTTCGCGAAAACTTGATTCTCATGTTGAGATTTCAAACCCTTTGCATTTTGGAATTATTTTAATGCATACTTTTGGAAACTGGAAACTATTTTGACATGTGCTACCTCAGATTATATTATTTAATTTTATTTTTAAAAAACAAAAACTGAATTACTTTTGTATTTCTTTGTATCCTTATTTATTATTGAAAATACTCAAAATGAGTATTTTCAATTTAGAAATATAGCTCTATGAATCTGAACTTGCTCATTTGTTGATTACATTCAGTTATTCAGTAAAACAGGCTCAAATTCATTCCGTGTATTTATCACTTAAGCAGCATTTGCATATTTTTGGGTGTGGGGACTTCAATAAAATACTTTCTTTCTTACTACTATACATACAATTCAGCCCGCTTTTTGGAATATGGGATAAAAGAATATTCCACTTAATATAATAAAATTTCAGTGCACTACACTGTTAATGCGTCTTATTTTTACCCCGTATAATGGAACATCCCGCTTCTTGCAATACTTTTTTGTGGCAAATTGCCAATTCCATTAAATCGCTCGACTGTACTTGAAGACAGTTACAATACCTTGGTGTCAGAACACCTAAATACATACGTATGAAGAAATGATTTGGATACTTAGCATACTAATAAATGATTTGCAAGCCTCAAATATTTTTGAACTTAGGCAGTAGGATTGCCAGAAACTATCTCCTGGGTTGAGTGTTTGGTCACAAACTCTCATATATGTATATAAACTACCATATTATGGTTGGAAATATTTGTTAAAAACAAGAGCACTGGGGGTGGGCGGGAGTACCTTATATCAAAATGAATTCTGCTTAAACTGGTTACGCGAAATTTTTTGTAAATGACTATGTGCTAAGGTGTTTACTATAATAACTGTATCTAAAAAGTTTTAATGAGGATGCACTGATTCATCGATCACTTAGCTGATTATTTATATAATCAGCCAGTTTTCACCTATTAATTGGAAGAAAATTTATTTTTCAATTAAAAAAATTACTCTGTATGATCGTTAGTTACATGCTTGCTTGTCATCCCCCCCCCCCTTCCCAATCCAAATGTTTGTAAATAATATTATTTAATGAATAAAAAGTTCAGTTGTACAGGTGGTAAGGAATTGTATCATTAAAAATTATTATTATAGTTAACGAATTATAATTATCTTCATGGATTTAGCAGCAGGCAGCTAATTTGCCTTTTGATGCTTCCCTGGGCTTAACTATGAATGGTCCTCCCAAGGTCCTCTTTAGTCCCCTTTTCGATTGAAAATGGTCCTCTTTTACCGTTTTCTATGGCTAAAATGTGTTGGGAGCCCTGCGTATGGAATGAGAAAAGGTTTTCTGTTGCTCAAAAAACAATCCTCTTGATGAAAACACGCGCTGTGTCTTCAGTGCAGTTGGTTTTACTGGCATTAAATAACTGCAGACATTTAGCAAGAGGTCCCCATTAACTTCATCACCTCCTGAAGGAATTTTTCTTTTCTTATGCTTGGTTTTTGTTCAAGAACAGCAAATTTCGGACAAAAACGAAATCTATTGCATACGTGTTTTGCTGTGTACAATTTAACTTGCATTGAGAATACCCAAATGACTTCATTGGTGTTTGTAATTGTGGCAGTGCATTCGATTCATTACAGCAAGGGGTGAGGGCTGCTTGGTTTCACCAAGTTGCAGTCTCAGTAAAAGTTTTTCGATAGCTTTGCTAATTTTACCTCTCACTTAAAAGATACATTCAAAAGCTTGAGCAGCTTAATTTACTGCACTGTCATGCGAGTTATCCTGTGTTTCAATCAGGTTTCGGTCTCCTCTTTTAGAGTTGTGCCAAATATTGTATAAATGATGGCAGGTTTTTCATTGCTTTCTTCTTTGGAGAAAACTATTGTTCACTTTTTGTAAGTTAAAGGTTTTGAATGGTATTCCTTAAGCTTGCAGAAATGATCCAACATTGCATTCAGGCTACTCCAACGGGTTTTGCAATCAATAATACACTTCCCTATATTTTTTCTAAAGCGTAATTTTCGGGATTATAAACTTTAGTGATGATTTTCAAAAATATTTTTAAATTATAATTATTAATTCTCAATTGCTGTCCGTATGAAAGCTGAAACCTCGAATGAGAATACCAATTCATTCTCAGAAAAATAACATTTTATTGTGTTCTTAGATGGTAAATCCACAGTTCATCATATGAGACACAGTTTTTCTCGATCTTCTTGCAGATGTATGAGGAAGGTGATTTAAACAGATGATACTTGTGAAAATAGTCGTTTTGTGAGCGGCAAAAGTGGGAAAATGCTTGAATCACAAAAAAATTGCGGGATTGAAAATACGGTGGTATTTTGCTCTAAATCCCGCGGGATTAATCCTGCTAAATATCATGCGGGATCTCGCAGGATTTCGGGATTGGAAACCCTATTCTCAATCATTCCAATCATCTTTAATATATCTTATTATTATTTTATTTATTCTTTAAAGTGAAATAACCCAATTCTTAATTTCTATTCATCTTAATTCTCCTGTTTATTTCTAATCTCTATAATTCATTAACTTCATAAACATTTTATGACATTACATTAAACTAATACGTTTTCTTTTTTAATTTATTTTTAAATAGATTGAAACAATCACATTAGAGCAACTACGGTATGCGAAAATGGGCGTTGGAGAGGGAGGCTGGCAATTGTTTGCTGAAGATGGTGAAATGAGGATGTACAGGAGAGAAGTAGAAGAAGGGGGAATAGTTTGTGACCCCTTAAAAGCTGTTCATACCGTAAAGGTAATTTAATTGCATGTTGTGTATTTCATATGTTTTTTGTTAATGTGCAGTCGAACCTGTCTATCTCAAATTCCACGAGGCAGAAGAAAAATTCGAGATACGGAGGTTTCGATAAAAAGTTATAAAAATAAGCAATCAAGGAAAAGTCATCAAGTTTGCAGATTCTTTTGTACTGATATTCTTGAACATGTATGACTAATTCTGATTGCGCAATTTACTACTTAGTGATTATGTTGATCAAATTAGTTATGCAAAACTATCAGGGTGAAATTTATCTTTCAGTAACTCTGGATTAGAAATGTTAAGATTTTTACATTATCTTCAACAAAAACAGACTTATGTTTTTCCCCCTCTTCCTTTAACATCATTTGCTATCATTCTTGTTTGGATGCTTCATTCACTCTTGATGAAAGCTTCAAAAAGGTCTCAAACATCATTTTTTAGATTCTAAAGTGCAATATCAATCTGAAATGTGATAGGTTGTATGTTTAGATATGAAATTAAGATTTGAAATAACTGCTTCGATTAATTTAGATTTGGATGGGGGAGGAGTTGGGGACCAACAATATATTCAAGGAACAAAATTCTAAAAGTAACTTTTTTATTTAGTTTGAAAAATAATGATGCAAAAACTTTTTTTTTCTTTTTTCTGGTCTTGATAATCTTGATTTTTCAAAAGACTTGAATTCAAAATCGAACTCTCATATTTTAAAATTTTTTGACTGTTAAGCTGGATTTTAGTGAAACCTTATGTGTAAATTTGTTTTCGGCAACTGTTGCGACAAAATGTTTAATCTTTCCACATAGGAATTAAACTAAAAAAAGACTTATTTTATGCTTTCGACTTTTAATTATTTTGGTTGATTACTAAAATATCAAAGTTATGACAGTTGTATAAATGATTTCCTTTTTTGTGAAAAATTCTGATGTTTTTATTAATAAAACTAATTAAGAAAAATATAAAATGTGTATGTTTTTTATTTAAATATTTTCCTATTTTTGACATTGTTTCTGAAAGATCAATTCAAGTTGAAATTAAAAGTCAAACTTCTCTATATTTCAGGGTGTCACTGGTCATGAAATGTGTCATTATTTCTTCTCACCTGAGTACCGTTTCGATTGGGAAAGTAAGTGAAAAGTTTTAGCTGTATAAAATTCTGATAACCTCAAAACATATTTGACTTTTTATCATTTTTACCTTATCAAAACTAATTAAATTCAGTTGAGTAAACTTGCTTTTTTTTTTTTTTTTTTTTTGAGCAATCACGATTGCTTATTGCTTTCATTTGACTGTTTTTGAGGTCCTTTGATTTTTCCCACCACCACCCTCCGCACCATCACCGTCGACCGGCTCCTCACGATGCTGCTCCTATAGCGAAAGCCGTCTCCAGGTTGCATCCATGTCCTACACACACGCGCATACATACACAACTACACACACACACACACATACATACAGACACTTACACATATACACACACAAAAACCTACACACACACAAAACTACCCACACTTTCATGCCTGCACACAGACACAAACACACATGCCTACACACACATACCCCATATGCGCATACATACACAACTACATGCACAAACACATACATACAGACACTTACACATATACACACACAAAAACCTACACACACACACACAAAACTACCCACACTTTCATGCCTGCACACAGACACAAACACACCCCATGCACACCAAACACACATATCCCCCCCCCCACACACACACTCGTGATTGCGAAAAACATAATTTGAATTCAAAATGTCAAAATTCAAATTAATTTTTTTTTTTTTTTTTTTGCATGATACATTTAAGCTAAGAAGCTCAGTGGCTCTGTGTAAGTGCTTTTTGTTTAAAAGCTGCGGACCCAAGTTTGATTCTTGTGTTTTACAACCCAGGCTTTTCTACTCTAATTTCATGCTTCTTATTTTATTTTATTTATTTATTTTTATTTTGAGCAATCACGATTGCTTATTGCTTTCATTTCCTATCATTTTATTTTCCCACCGCCACCCTCCGCACCATCACCGTCGACCGGCTCCTCACGATGCTGCTCCTATAGCGAAAGCCGTCTCCAGGTTGCATCCATGTCCTACACACACGCGCATACATACACAACTACACACACACACACATACATACAGACACTTACACATATACACACACAAAAACCTACACACACACAAAACTACCCACACTTTCATGCCTGCACACAGACACAAACACACATGCCTACACACACATACCCCATGCACACCAAACACACATATCCCCCCCCCACACACACACACTCGTGATTGCGAAAAACATAATTTGAATTCAAAATGTCAAAATTCAAATTAATTTTTTTTTTTTTTTTTTTTTTTGCATGATACATTTAAGCTAAGAAGCTCAGTGGCTCTGTGTAAGTGCTTTTTGTTTAAAAGCTGCGGACCCAAGTTTGATTCTTGTGTTTTACAACCCAGGCTTTTCTACTCTAATTTCATGCTTCTTATTTTATTTTATTTATTTATTTTTATTTTGAGCAATCACGATTGCTTATTGCTTTCATTTCCTATCATTTTATTTTCCCACCGCCACCCTCCGCACCATCACCGTCGACCGGCTCCTCACGATGCTGCTCCTATAGCGAAAACCGTCTCCAGGTTGCATCCATGTCCTACACACACGCGCATACATACACAACTACACACACACACACACATACATACAGACACTTACACATATACACACACAAAAACCTACACACATGCCTACACACACATACCCCATATGCGCATACATACACAACTACACACACAAACACATACATACAGACACTTACACATATACACACACAAAAACCTACACACACACACACAAAACTACCCACACTTTCATGCCTGCACACAGACACAAACACACATGCCTACACACACATACCCCATGCACACCAAACACACATATCCCCCCCCCCACACACACACACTCGTGATTGCGAAAAACATAATTTGAATTCAAAATGTCAAAATTCAAATTAATTTTTTTTTTTTTTTTTTTTTTTGCATGATACATTTAAGCTAAGAAGCTCAGTGGCTCTGTGTAAGTGCTTTTTGTTTAAAAGCTGCGGACCCAAGTTTGATTCTTGTGTTTTACAACCCAGGCTTTTCTACTCTAATTTCATGCTTCTTATTTTATTTTATTTATTTATTTTTATTTTGAGCAATCACGATTGCTTATTGCTTTCATTTCCTATCATTTTATTTTCCCACCGCCACCCTCCGCACCATCACCGTCGACCGGCTCCTCACGATGCTGCTCCTATAGCGAAAGCCGTCTCCAGGTTGCATCCATGTCCTACACACACGCGCATACATACACAACTACACACACACACACACACATACATACAGACACTTACACATATACACACACAAAAACCTACACACACACAAAACTACCCACACTTTCATGCCTGCACACAGACACAAACACACATGCCTACACACACATACCCCATATGCGCATACATACACAACTACACACACAAACACATACATACAGACACTTACACATATACACACACAAAAACCTACACACACACACACAAAACTACCCACACTTTCATGCCTGCACACAGACACAAACACACATGCCTACACACACATACCCCATGCACACCAAACACACATATCCCCCCCCCACACACACACACTCGTGATTGCGAAAAACATAATTTGAATTCAAAATGTCAAAATTCAAATTAATTTTTTTTTTTTTTTTTTTTTGCATGATACATTTAAGCTAAGAAGCTCAGTGGCTCTGTGTAAGTGCTTTTTGTTTAAAAGCTGCGGACCCAAGTTTGATTCTTGTGTTTTACAACCCAGGCTTTTCTACTCTAATTTCATGCTTCTTATTTTATTTTATTTATTTATTTTTATTTTGAGCAATCACGATTGCTTATTGCTTTCATTTCCTATCATTTTATTTTCCCACCGCCACCCTCCGCACCATCACCGTCGACCGGCTCCTCACGATGCTGCTCCTATAGCGAAAGCCGTCTCCAGGTTGCATCCATGTCCTACACACACGCGCATACATACACAACTACACACACACACACACATACATACAGACACTTACACATATACACACACAAAAACCTACACACACACAAAACTACCCACACTTTCATGCCTGCACACAGACACAAACACACATGCCTACACACACATACCCCATATGCGCATACATACACAACTACACACACAAACACATACATACAGACACTTACACATATACACACACAAAAACCTACACACACACACACAAAACTACCCACACTTTCATGCCTGCACACAGACACAAACACACATGCCTACACACACATACCCCATGCACACCAAACACACATATCCCCCCCCCACACACACACACTCGTGATTGCGAAAAACATAATTTGAATTCAAAATGTCAAAATTCAAATTAATTTTTTTTTTTTTTTTTTTTTTTTGCATGATACATTTAAGCTAAGAAGCTCAGTGGCTCTGTGTAAGTGCTTTTTGTTTAAAAGCTGCGGACCCAAGTTTGATTCTTGTGTTTTACAACCCAGGCTTTTCTACTCTAATTTCATGCTTCTTATTTTATTTTATTTATTTATTTTTATTTTGAGCAATCACGATTGCTTATTGCTTTCATTTCCTATCATTTTATTTTCCCACCGCCACCCTCCGCACCATCACCGTCGACCGGCTCCTCACGATGCTGCTCCTATAGCGAAAGCCGTCTCCAGGTTGCATCCATGTCCTACACACACGCGCATACATACACAACTACACACACACACACACATACATACAGACACTTACACATATACACACACAAAAACCTACACACACACAAAACTACCCACACTTTCATGCCTGCACACAGACACAAACACACATGCCTACACACACATACCCCATATGCACATACATACACAACTACACACACAAACACATACATACAGACACTTACACATATACACACACAAAAACCTACACACACACACACAAAACTACCCACACTTTCATGCCTGCACACAGACACAAACACACATGCCTACACACACATACCCCATGCACACCAAACACACATATCCCCCCCCCACACACACACACTCGTGATTGCGAAAAACATAATTTGAATTCAAAATGTCAAAATTCAAATTAATTTTTTTTTTTTTTTGCATGATACATTTAAGCTAAGAAGCTCAGTGGCTCTGTGTAAGTGCTTTTTGTTTAAAAGCTGCGGACCCAAGTTTGATTCTTGTGTTTTACAACCCAGGCTTTTCTACTCTAATTTCATGCTTCTTATTTTATTTTATTTATTTATTTTTATTTTGAGCAATCACGATTGCTTATTGCTTTCATTTCCTATCATTTTATTTTCCCACCGCCACCCTCCGCACCATCACCGTCGACCGGCTCCTCACGATGCTGCTCCTATAGCGAAAGCCGTCTCCAGGTTGCATCCATGTCCTACACACACGCGCATACATACACAACTACACACACACACACACATACATACAGACACTTACACATATACACACACAAAAACCTACACACACACAAAACTACCCACACTTTCATGCCTGCACACAGACACAAACACACATGCCTACACACACATACCCCATATGCGCATACATACACAACTACACACACAAACACATACATACAGACACTTACACATATACACACACAAAAACCTACACACACACACACAAAACTACCCACACTTTCATGCCTGCACACAGACACAAACACACATGCCTACACACACATACCCCATGCACACCAAACACACATATCCCCCCCCCCCCACACACACACACTCGTGATTGCGAAAAACATAATTTGAATTCAAAATGTCAAAATTCAAATTAATTTTTTTTTTTTTTTTTTTTTTTTTGCATGATACATTTAAGCTAAGAAGCTCAGTGGCTCTGTGTAAGTGCTTTTTGTTTAAAAGCTGCGGACCCAAGTTTGATTCTTGTGTTTTACAACCCAGGCTTTTCTACTCTAATTTCATGCTTCTTATTTTATTTTATTTATTTATTTTTATTTTGAGCAATCACGATTGCTTATTGCTTTCATTTCCTATCATTTTATTTTCCCACCGCCACCCTCCGCACCATCACCGTCGACCGGCTCCTCACGATGCTGCTCCTATAGCGAAAGCCGTCTCCAGGTTGCATCCATGTCCTACACACACGTGCATACATACACAACTACACACACACACACACATACATACAGACACTTACACATATACACACACAAAAACCTACACACACACAAAACTACCCACACTTTCATGCCTGCACACAGACACAAACACACATGCCTACACACACATACCCCATATGCGCATACATACACAACTACACACACAAACACATACATACAGACACTTACACATATACACACACAAAAACCTACACACACACACACAAAACTACCCACACTTTCATGCCTGCACACAGACACAAACACACATGCCTACACACACATACCCCATGCACACCAAACACACATATCCCCCCCCCCACACACACACACTCGTGATTGCGAAAAACATAATTTGAATTCAAAATGTCAAAATTCAAATTAATTTTTTTTTTTTTTTTTTTTGCATGATACATTTAAGCTAAGAAGCTCAGTGGCTCTGTGTAAGTGCTTTTTGTTTAAAAGCTGCGGACCCAAGTTTGATTCTTGTGTTTTACAACCCAGGCTTTTCTACTCTAATTTCATGCTTCTTATTTTATTTTATTTATTTATTTTTATTTTGAGCAATCACGATTGCTTATTGCTTTCATTTCCTATCATTTTATTTTCCCACCGCCACCCTCCGCACCATCACCGTCGACCGGCTCCTCACGATGCTGCTCCTATAGCGAAAGCCGTCTCCAGGTTGCATCCATGTCCTACACACACGTACATACATACACACGCACACACAAACACATACACACATGCATACATATAGACACCTACACATACACACAACTACCCACACATTCATGCCTGCACACAGACACAAACACATATGCCTACACACATACACCCCCCACACACACACATTCATACATACAACTACCCACACACTTATGCCAGCACACAGACACAAACACACATGCCTACACACACTTGTGATTGCGAAAAACATAATTTGAATTCAAGATGTCAAAATTCAAATTATTTTTTTTTAAATTTATCTTTAAATGTTGGGTTTAATATAAATGCTCAAAATTTCTAATTTGATGACCTTATAAGGTTTTTAAAATATGATTAAATAACTGTTCAGTTTATTTTGGAATTGAACATTATTTATTTTGCAAAAAATTTCCTTTCAAATTCATTTAAATCTATCGCTGTGATCATCAACCAGGAGGAATAAAAACTGTTTCTGTATCAGCTGCAAGTTCTACACATGATGAGCATATTAATGGATACAACAGTTTAACATAACCTAATGCAATTAAATTTCTTTACTGACAGATTGCTGCTCAAACTAATCAGTTGTCAATAAATGGAAATGATGGTTTTATTTTAATGCATTTTTTCAATAAGGTGTGTGTCAAATATTAAAAAGAGTTTGCCCTAGAACTTTTGAATGTCAGCGGAAATCCCTTTGTATATTTCCATGCCAGTGGCCATTGTTGATGTATATGTGTGTCTTGTCAATTACTAGAAAGTTGCCCGTCATGGTATGACGGGTCAAAATTTGCTTCTACATTTAAGGCCCGATCAACTTCTGAAGTTAGGGGAAGCTCAGCCTCATTTTGGGCCCCTACTTTTTGTTTAGAGAATTTTTTCTAAATCTATGCACATTGATACAACACTGACAAATGCTAAGTGGCCCAAGTAACATTTTGGATCGTATTTGACACTTCACAAGGGAAGTTAAATGTCATAAAAGTACAATGTCAAATCCCACATATGAAAATCTAGCTTGTAGCTACATTTTATCAAATGTGTCCTCACTTTCAATAATTTAATTAATTCAAATATTACTTTTAGCTAGTTCAAATGTTTGCCATATCTTTAAAAAACGCAATTAGAAGCAAAAACTGGAATTGTTAAGCAGTTTTACAGTGATATTTGGGACCCCTAAAAAGTCTGAGGGGAAGCTCAAGCTACCCGAGCCTTTTGGGTAATCAGGGGCCCTGTCTACATTTGAACTCAGCAATTGCCTGTTTGGTGATATTTTGGTAGTAGTTTTAACCCTAACTCCAGTGGATTAACCCTTAACTCCAGTAGGTAGCGTTCATTGTTGACCATTTTTACGTTTCTTCATTCCCCTGAATCGACACAGTCTTACCAATAAAACAGTTAAGATACCGGATCGAGTTCAGCATTATCACAATAAAGTCATTCCCTGCATGTTAAACATTACCAAGAAATATTTTCAAATGATCATGCCGTGGCACGAGTTTAATTGTTGAAACACGCGGGTTACTTTATCATCGACTGTCATTTATGTGAGGATAGCATTTCAAAAAAATACTTCTTTTTCAGCTACTGTTGAAGGTATGAAGGTCGTGGAAGAGATTGATGCCAAAACTCTTATATTCCACCAAATCCATAAGCGAGTTTGGCCAGCAACCCAGCGAGATGCTTTATTTTGGTCTCACATGCGCCGAGTTCCAAATGATGAAGATCAAGATGCTCATGACATATGGATAGTCTGTAACAACTCGACAGATCATGATTCTTCTCCAGTAAGTTCTAATGCTGTTTTTTTATTGAACCGTTTATTTCAAAAGCCAGTCAAGCGACAAACTCTAAAATTTCAAAAAAAGCATTTCTACAGTCATCTTAAAATTTTTCTACGAGGATTACAATGTTTTTAAATTAAAAGGGACACATATTTAGGTATATTTCTTTCAATAAATTAATAGAAGAAGATAAAGAATAATTTAATACGGTGATATAGATGTTTTTCTAAAATTAGCAATTTTGTTCTTTGACTGGTTTTTGCAATAAACGATTCAATTAGTCTCTCTCAGGAACAGTGACTTATAGTTTTGTTGAAATTTTTGTATGGCTTCTGAATGCATGCATTTGAATTTCTTTCTGAAATTTTAAAAATGTGCAAAAATATCTGCCGTTTGAAAAGTAGATTTTAGAAAATACCTTAATTTGTGTGTCATTAACCTTAAATTAAACATTTTTTGTAAGTTAAAAGTTTTATGTCTGTCATAAAAGTTATGAAATTTTGATATGTAAAAAAGAATTAGTGATCCTGTTATAATGAAGTTATAAAAGCTTCTTAAAATTTCCAAGTTAAGAAAACATTTCTTTATTTGGATTGTTTTAATGTCATTTGCAATTGAAAAAAATATGTTCAGAAGATATGCTTAAAATGGGCCATCAGGAATAAAATTAAGCCATATTATAAATAAAGTGAATAAAAAACCATTTTAAAAAACAGGGATCATAAAGACGTTGATAATCTAAAAAAGGTGCTTACTAAATTAAGTATAGTGTCGCAAATATAATAAATTTCAATCAAAGCATCTTTTGTCCAAAACATAAGCATGTTTACATCAAAAAGTTACAATATTTTGGGAATGATTACATTTAAATGTTTTTAGCTAAAGGTGTGCTTTTCAAAAAGAAGTAGTGCATTTACAATATACAGTATGGAGTATACAGTATATAGTAGGAGCTAGATCTGGATATTTTTAACTTGTAAAAATATCTGTCTTTTTTCATCATTATTGATTTGGTACAAAATATTGTATGTAGGTTTTTCATGAAAGTAATGATGAGAATGTTAGTCTCATATTAGCATGCATCATTGTTAGTAGATTTTTTAAAGCTTAATCAAGAGTGTTATTCTCTATGTAAAACAAATTTGTAAGCAAGATATACAAGTTTTTAAAGGGAACCAATGAATTTTGTGAGCTTTAATTATTAACTCTTTTAGAGTATGTCTTTAAAAAATATAATTGTTAGTTTTTGTTGGGATTGAAATATTGTAGTTTATGCAAGTAATGTAACTTTATTTTTGTCTTAGTTTGTGAAAGTCATTTTTTAATGAAAATATTTGCTTTTGCCCTATTTCAATATGATATTTTCTGTCCCTAGGTTGGTAAATGTGTTCGACTAGTGATGACAGTGTCATTGGTTTGTCAGACATTTGTAGATCCTCCATCCGAAAATAAGGAAATTGGCAGGGATAATTTAACTTGCAGAATCACATATTGTTCTAGTAGTGAGTATCAACTATATTATGCATTTTTTGTTCAAAATAGTTTTATGAAGAAAATAATTTCAGAGAAAAAAATTAAATCTATAGGTTCTTATATATTTTATATCATTTAAAATTTTGAAGCTTTAAAATTCAAAAATATGCTTTTGCCTTGAAGTAATTATCTCGGGTGTAAAAGTACAACAGTTTGCACGGTAAGGCCAAAATAGGTTTTGGATGTATGATTTTTTTCCTTTGGAGGGTAGGTGCAT
Source organism: Uloborus diversus (assembly GCF_026930045.1). Taxonomy (NCBI): domain Eukaryota; kingdom Metazoa; phylum Arthropoda; class Arachnida; order Araneae; family Uloboridae; genus Uloborus; species Uloborus diversus. Next base: position 159,067,561 of record NC_072736.1, read on the forward strand.
GACAAATTGGTAGTTTTAAAAAAACAAGTAAACGTTAAGTTGAGTTACTGTAGTTTAACATTTGACTGACTTTTTGTTAAACAAGCTCTAAGGCAAAGAGAATCTTTATCATAGCTTTTGAAAAGAATTTGTTCAGAAATAAATGCGCCTACTTTTCCGTATAACCTACTGCGAGATTCGAACATCAACTGAATTCTCTTTCTTGGTTGATTTAGGCTGGAAATTATTTTGAACATGCGTTTTTCATAATTAGCGCAATTTTCAGGAAAGAAAATGTATCTCACTTATGTAAAAAGAAGGCTATTAATTATTGTAAAAATGATGTGCAAATTCATTCTTTCATACCATGAAGAGTTCTATTTCAGTAAGTTCTAACATTTGTGAGTTAAAGGCTCAAAAATGATGAGATACTGAGCGAAAACAATTAATAGCGATTTTTTTTTTCCAAAATTTTCTACACGCACTATGAATTCTTCACTACAGTACTGGTCTCAGCAAACCAAAACACATCCAAACATTATTGAGCTCTTAAATACGCAATTATTCACATATGTGTTTCAAATTAAATGAGCGCCTTTGTGCTGAAAAGTAAGAGAAATTAAACTCTAATTTGCAGTGAACTGTAAACTGTGTTTACAAATGTGTGTATATTAATATTGTTTTTTAGTTTATTTTAAATGTCTTTCATTTTAAAGCTTACTATTTTTAGAAGTTTTAATTTGGTTGTGTCTCCTGAAAGCATGTTTTTTTCTCATAGAAAATAATAAATTTTTCATTTCTATTTCATTGGTTGAAAACTTATTTGAACACTCTGGCAGCCTTTTTCCGTGTGCTCTTGTATTTACCTGTCTAATATGCATATGATTTTTATATTTATGTCGAGCATATATTGTGAAACATCGTATAAATTACCATTGTGCTCCTGGGTAAAAGAAACTTTTTCAAGCTCACATTCACACTGTGTCACCTTCTTTGTTTTCTTAATGTTTTTATTTTTTGTTTTGCTGATTGGAAAGATCAACTCTTACAAATGCTGTTTTGTGGTTTGTTTTGTTTTGTAATTTACATTCATGTGAGCATTAAAAATAATTGCTTTTTATGCGAATGCAATATTATTTTATGCTCCAAAAATTATTTCCAGAAAGTAATTAATTAGAAATTTGAAATTTTTAATTTAATACAGTCAAACCTTGAAATCTCAGACCTCCTTATCTCGAAACCCCTGATAACTGAAAAGATAATTTCCCTCCTACATATTGCATAAGAATTCTTACTTTTTTTTCCATTAGTTATCTCGAGAAATTTATTTTTCTAAACCCTTGATGCGTCATAATTTTTGCACAGAAGCAGCTTTCAATTGATGTTTTCCCTCAGCAATTTTTGTAGTTGAACCATTTTCGAAGACAGCTGCTTAGAGTTTTTCTTCTCTTTTCCTGGAAAGTATAAGAATAGGAGATTAGAGTGAGATAAAAGGGGTTGGGGGGTGGGAGGATGTTGTAGTCTTATTTATCTCGGTGTTTTCCCAAATGTTAGATTCTTTGTACTTCTCTTTGGAACACATACCCACTTTAAGGACATGGGGTGAATTTTTTGTAGCTCGTCTTTCTCATCATTCCATGTTTTAAACTCCACAAAATGGCCAATAAAAAGCTCAAATGTGCTTGAATTTAAAATAGAACTTTGAAGTCTGAAGATGAAAGAAGAAAGTCGAAATTGCTACGCATTTTTAAAAAAAATTGTTATCCAAAGTGGTTGCATAGCACTTATACAAATATGTGTATCGTATGTGTGGGCAATTTTGATGTGTAATTTTTTCAAAAACTCGATATCTCGAAAAAATATCTCTTCCCGAAAGATCTGAGATATCAAGGTTGTTCTGTATGTTATGCAGGGGTTACGTTCCTCAGAAATGCCGCGTAAATTGAGACCTAATAATAGTGTTAAAATAGGGGTTAGGTTCCTTAGATAAAAAATACTTCTTCTAGTGATGAGTAATTGATAATAAGTTTAATGTGTACTTATATCAATTTTTATGCACAACATGCATTAAGAAAACATAAACTAATTTCATGTTCCGTTTATAAAGAAGAGCTGGCTTTTGGCAGTCATTAAGAATGTCTCTCTGTGATTCTTTGCAGAGCATTAACGCATCCATGACCACTTGTGTCATTTCCATGATAGTCTTCCTTCACTAACAAATCAGAAAGATCATTTCTATTGTCTAGGAATGGCTCAAAATTTTTAATGTGAACATTTTTGGTTCTGTGTCATTGATGTCGGTATTCTCCTTGGTTTTAGCCTCCTTTGTCACTCCTAAAAGCTCTTCTTCCAGTGAGTTCTGAACTGTGTGAGTTTAATAACTTTACTTCTGGAAAGAGTTCTGGAACCAATCACATAAAACGTCTCCAGTGGCCCAAGCTCGATTATTAGCACGCCAAAATGCAGTTGAGTACGCGTAATCTGCAATCTTTAGGAGTTTGGATTTTGAACGAGAGGAAAATGTTATCTGTTTGCATTACCGCATCCGCATAAAACCGAAACTCATCCAAATAAAATAAAGGTGGCAAATCTTAAACCGCGTAAAATAAACCTGCGTAAAACGAGGGTCCAATGTTTCTGTGAAAGACCGAAATCTGATAAATGTCAACATTCATGTTCACCAGTGAATGTCAACTATCGCAGATCAAATACATTGACATACACCAAAGTATATAGTTATATTTTGGCACATTAACCAATTACTATTGACATTCACCAACTTCAAACTTTCACAAAAGCATCAACATTGTTCAATCAATGTAATGTGATTTTTATCGTTAATTAGTATTGTTTTTTAGTCTAGTACCTTAAACTTATTTATATCTTTCCCCCTCTAGTTAATCCTGGTGGTTGGGCCCCAGCATCAGTTTTGAGAGCAGTTTACAAAAGAGAATATCCAAAGTTCCTTAAGCGTTTCACGCAGTATGTTAAAGATAAGACGGAAGAGAAGCCAATCATGTTTTGAAATGTTTTTCAAAGTGTGCCTCAGGGAGTATAGTGTTGTGAAGTATTTTCATAAAACAGTTTGATCCAGGGAGTTGAAGCTGATGGGTTTGAATAATCTGAAATAAGAGTATGTTTGAATGTGTATAGATCATTATTATTATTTTTTACTTTTATTGAGCTTGCCTTATTTCACTTTGTTTAGTTTTAAATGCCTCTAATTTGATTAAAATACTCATTATATAAACATTCCATTGCATTAAAAGATAACTAAATTTAAGATAACTAATAGTTTGATTGGGGGAATGCATAAATGTAGAATATATTGTAACTTTTTGTATTAAACTGCAGTGAATTCTTGCCCATTAATATTTAGGGATTAATTGTATTTCTATTGAAGAAATTTCTAAACAAAAAAAAAAAAGTAAATTGCTAAATGAGTAAATAAATAGCTTTTGAAATTTTGTTTAACACTAGTATTGCACATGTATGGTTTTGAAGCATTAATAAAATTCCAAGTAAGTTTTAAAATTCTCTACTTTGCTCCCATGTTTGCAACTTGTTTATTCTTTTAGCGATAGTTGAATTTTTCTAAATTTAAAATTTTATCTCTACATGAATTATATAATAATTATATCGAGTGTGCTAACTATGCCTGGAATCAAAAATGCTGTTGGTTGTTTTGTATCATAGTTATTGGAACTCTTGAAAGTAATTTAAAGCTTACTGTTATCCAAGATGCGATTACATTTGGTAGAAAAATATATCCTAACACTAGAACACTAAAACTCCAAGAAAAGCCCTTCCAACCTTGACTAATTCAAAATTTCTTTTATACTTACAAGTAACCCTGCCCAAGTGTGACTCGGCGACTTGAATAACACTTAGCACATCAATAGAACACTTTAAAATATCGAGCACTTATTTTTTTTATTGGCAATAAAAAGATTTTAACAGATTGAAATTTACCTCTAAATATTGAATAATTATGATATTACAGGATGCAATATAGCCTTTTATTTTAAATTTTTTTTTTTTAAAAATTCAAATAATGATTCAAAATTTGTAAAAAACTTAACAACCTATAGTTGGCATGTTGCAGGATTTTTCTGAAAATTCTATATTTTGGGGTAAATTATCCCTTGCAATCTTAGCCCTTCGTAGGGCTAGTTGCATATGAGCAATTCCATGTTAGATAAATCATCTTCTTGACCTCACCATTTCTGATTTCAACAAAATTTGACACGAAGGACATGTATAACAAAATAAATAATCCTGTCAATTTTTAGATTTATGTTTTGAAAATTGTTCAAAATATAAGCCTGTAAAAAAAACTCAAAATGTGCGAAGAAGAAAAAAATGATAAGTGTGTTCTTACAAATGACGGTAACTTCTCTCCCGATTTTATAGAATGAAAATTCAAAAACAATTGTAAAGTTTAAAAATAGAGCTTTCTATAGACACCTCACACAAACTTTCTCGATTTTTAAGATCATTCATTGTGAAGGGGTTGTATTGCAGAGGATGGTTTATCCCTATGAAGAGGATTTTCAGAAAAATCCTGAAACGCGTCAACTTTGATTTGCAACCATAATTTGAATTTTGGTACTTGAAATTAAAAAAAAAAATTGTACCCTCTAATATCCCAATTATCCAATATTTAGGGGTGAATTTCACCCCGCTAAAAGTTTTTATTGCCGATATAAGAAAAATATGTGTTTAATGTTTTTGAGTGTTCTATCAATGTGCAAAGTTTTGTTCAAATCGATGTGCCACACTTGGGTCGAGTTACTTGGAGTAGGACAATAACATAAAACCGGGATTTCACTGCAAAATTATTTATCTTTTTATCTCCTTTAAAATAGCTGTTGACTCCCTAGTTTAAACGTCATGTTAATGTGATTGCATTTTAGAGGATATATGAGCTCTATAAATGCCTTTAGGAATTGAACTTGCTGCCATCCAAATAAAGAATATTTTGAAAAGATTGAAAGAGTTTGACGTTTTTGAGCTAAATTTCTAAACCTTACGTGTGATTAGAATTGTCATTATAAATGTCATTTTATAAAATTTCAAGTTGAAATGTAACCACTTTAAAGATTTGTTATTGTATATATGATGCCGAATTTAAAAGTTCTTCCTATTCTGGTCAGTTTTTTTTTTAATTCCATTTTTTTAAACTGTGTGGTGTGTTTATTTTGCTTACTTGTTCTATCATGGATCAAAGAACATGGGGAAATATTTTTAATTGTAGATGAATATAATTGCTAAACCTTTGTCAAACAGATGAGTTGATGCATTTGATTCAAGGCTGATTCATATTTGTTTCACCTTAAAATGTAATATGATGACTCATCGATGGTGCATGATATTTAAAATACGGCGTAAGTCATATCCTTTTGTCCTAATTAGTTTTGTGTGTCAAACACTTAAAACTACTTTCTAAATTTCTAATAGTTTAAACCAGGGGAAGCCCATGAGGAGTGGTTCTGGGCGAAGACTAGGACATTGAACTTTGTGGGGAGGGCAGTTTTAGTAGATATTTAATTTCATTTTGAAGAGTTCTCACTCTTGTGGGGGGAGGGGGGCACCTCTGGTATAACTTATACTGTAACTTAGTTTTTGAAATGTCTTTTCATTTTCATCCAAAAATGTTGATGATCCAAGATGTTTTGAGCAATTATCTTTAATATGCTTTGCGTAAAAGGTAATACTTTTAAATAATATTTATTTGAGTTTTTAAAATGCTAAAATAAAATGTATATATATATGAAGAAATATATATATATATATATATATATATATATATATATATATATATATATTGCATTGTAATTGCAATTTGCATTGCAAAGTAGTTTTAATGCTGTATTACTATTGAATCTTTCAGAAGCTTTCGTAAATCAAATCATAAATATCAAGAAACTTTTAAGCAACATTTGCTAGAGAACCTATAAAGAGGTTTTAGTTTGTTTTTAATGGCATTTTTAAATTTTGCTTCACATTGTGCTATGAATCTTTTTTGCACATGTTTTTAATAATTGCGATTTAATATTTGGGTACATATAAAAAAAATATTCGTTTCTACTTTTTCTAAAAAAAATAAAGAAAAGAAAAAAGTTCCTTAGTATAGCTTGCAAAGGTGATATTTTTTAAAGTTTTCTTAAAATTGTAAATACATAAACTCCTTTTTATTTATACTGTCAAATTTTTTAAAGTTTTTCTTATAGATATGATTCGCTGTAAATAAGCTCTACCATGCTTGTTTTTTGTTGTTTTGCAAGTTAAAGTTTGACATATGAGGCAGTGAGAAGCAAAGAGATGTAAGTAGCAAAATTAAAAATTTGGAGATAACCAGTACAAATGGTAGGTGAACCCCTCCTCTGCCTTGGGTGGCAAGAGATGGTACTAGTACCCCTGGTAGGTGCTGCTGTATAACATGATTTAGGGAAAAAATTCAATGAAAGCCTACCTAGAACGTTATCTTTATAGTCGTTTTTCTCAAAACTTCAAAATGTCCACTTACATCCCTTTGCTTCTCACTGCCTCATATTGCTTCTTTTTGTTTTGAATGAGCAGCTACAAAAAACATGATAAAATATATTTCTTTTGTATTATTCAGAGATTATATATTTCGTTAAAAATGTGATTATTGTGTGTTTTTTTTTTTTTTTTTGTAATTATCCTTGTACAGATATGAATTATTTTAGAAAATTTTTGTTCATATTTAATGTTGTGCACTTTGTTTCAATTCTGTATATGTGAATGCCTTAATTTTGTCCACTTTATTTTTGTATAAATTTCATATTTATTTATCTTATGTATAAATTTTGAAAAGAAAGCTTTGTAAACAGTTTTGTGATTTTATTTGGCAAGTTAATAGAATTTTGATATTAAAGTCGAGTATTTCATTAAGTCATAGAAAGTTTTCATAGAAGTAAGTAAATATGTTACCATCTTTGTAATTCGAAGCATTTTCAACTCGACTATTTTTAGCCGCTTAATGGTTAAATTTTAAATTGAGAAATGTTTAGCATTATAGTAATTGCATAATGTTGTGTTTAAAGCGTTTACTATAAACAAAAATAATTTAATTATTTTATTTTAACTCTATCTCTCTCTTCTCAAAACTTTTTCATTAATGTAACGCTGCTTAAATAATTATTTAACATGATCTAAGCTGTTTATAATGTCAATAATAATTTGCTTTTAATTATAAGAAAAAATTATACATTTATACTCAGTGTCTTTATTTTTTTTATGTAAATATGGAATTAATAATGATATTATAAATTATTTACATTGGCCAAACACCACACAAATACAATTTGTACTTTTGAGTTTTAGAGATTAAAATGAATTTCACTTGACCAGGACAAATAATAGACTTTTTTGGTTTCACTATTCCTTCAATATGTTGAAATATTCACAATATGAAGAAAAATAGTAGAATATACAGCTTTATAATTTTTTGTTTAATGCCTGTTTTTATATTCATTCTTGTTAAATAAATATTTTATCTCTGAATTTTAGAACTTTTGTGAATTTATTCTTCAGAAAATTATTTAATAGATGAACTTTTGTGTACATCATGGGTCTGTTTCTATCTTTTTATAACTTTCACATTCACTTATTCTTAGAAGTTATTCGCATTTTAGAATTACGCATGAACTTCGTAATAACAATTAAAACAAAAATAGTTAAAACAATGTTGTAATTTAAGCAATAATGACTCAAAATAGTTCTTATACAAAAAATAGCGATACAAATATTATATCAACACATTCATTGATGAGACATCTAATAAAAAATATCAATTGAAGAAGAAGAGCTATTTTGCTACAGGATACTGGTTGATTCGGCAATGAACTCGTAATGCGGTGGAACACCAATTTTCTGTCATCCATTTCATATGTTATCCCGCTTCTGAGGTCATTTTCTGCTGGACCCTGAAAAAACTAGAATTTCTGATAATGTTAAAATGTTCCAGATTTTATGTTATCCTTTTTCAGAAAGTCTGCTAAAAGTCTTGGAAATTTATTTAAAAGTCATGGAAAAATGTCTTGGGCAGTAGTAAAATAACAGTAGCTAAAAGATAATTAGAAATCTTGAATGATTCAACTGTATTGCATGTAAAAGCTATTAATACTCGAAAATTTAACAATCTCAAAAACAAATTTGAGTTTAGGAATCCTATTGCATCCGCTTCTGTAACAGCTGCCCACCTTTTTTTGTAATAGGATTTTACTGCTTGGACACCCCTAATTTTGAATTCACCATTATTTTCGGAACTTATTATATGTTACATTCTGTAGTATTGGACTGAATTGAATTGATTTTTTCCAGAAAATTAGTATTTATTAAAAGATTTTTAAAAAGATTTCTCTGTTTCTGCTCCTGTTTTCTCAGTTTCCTTTTGCTTTCTTTTTGAAACTGATTAAACTGGTATTTTTAATTGCCCCTGAAAACTACATGTTTTTGTTTGTGTTTTACTTCGATTGAACAATTATTTCAATAATTTCACATTACCAGCTTTTATGCTTTAGCAGGACTGCCGACTATTCCACGTTTTCCAGAGTTTCTTTACAATAATGGAAACTCTGCAACGAAGCTAGTTTGCTTTGCATTTCTCCCCAAAATTCATTAAATGAGCATATTCCAGCAATTTTGCAAATATCTCTCTTTTTCTGACATGATGCTTCTGTTAGAATCTTTGTTAGTACATGCATTCTTCTTTTTCTGGTCTCTTGTAGCATTATATTTTTTTAAATAAAATATAAAGTTTTAAAAATTTAATTTTAAAACTTTTGATTTATTATACTTTGTTCTTTTAACGTTATAAGGTAACGTTATATTGTTGTGTGGAAATGAAATATCAATCAAAGTTGTTTTTACTCGGAGTATGACTTAATTATTTTTATGCTAATGTTTTAAATCAGAGGTTCCCAAACTTCAGAACTCCGCGGACCCCCCCCCCCCCCCTCCCCCCGAGCGCACAAAAAAAAAATTGTTTTAGCTTTTTTTTAAATATATTTTTTCGCTTTTTTTTATTTAAATTTATTTATTCATTGTTTTGAAAGCTCTTGTCTGGTTTTCATTTCTTAACCTTATTATTTTGAGTTAAGAAAGTAAAATTCTATTAGAAATTTAATTAGGAATAAAAATGTTACCTCCAAATTTCTACAACAATTTTACTAATAAAAATGAACTTTTGAAGTTTGTGAACAAAGCACTGTTAGTCTAGTTTAAGGGTGTTAATTTTTCCTATGAGTTGTATTTTTATGGTGTATTCAGGCAAACCTTCCCTAGGAGCATCGTAATGCTATGATTAGGGTCTGTGTAGCCTTCACAATGCTGCCTGCTTAAGTTTGCCCTCATGAGTCACCGCCCTCTGCTTGCTATCGGTCACCAGTCCCCAAAACTGCAAGCAGTTTCTTCCATCGCAATCAATGCAATATTCTTGCTTTTAATGTAATTATAATACTAAAACCGGCTGATGTGTGCATCACATGACTTCCTTTTACTCCAATTTAATGTCATTTCCATAGACTATGTATCAATAATAAGAGTAGACCGAGCTTTCTCATTCTTGCTGATGAAGAAAATTGGTTCATAGATGTATCACGTGACTAGTGGAAGGGCTTGGCGAAGACTTTGGCAGCATGGTTGCTAGATGGCAGCATTATCTATAGTTTGACACTCGACATGTATTTTAAGACAATGTGTTTTCATTAAAAAAAATTTCCAAGTGCAGAGATTGAACAGTTTTTTTTTTTTTAGTTATGCATTATTTTGACACTAGTAATAGTTTTTGGTCACAGTTTTCAGTAACTTTTATTTCATTCGGAACTACTACGTCAGCGTTGGCGTAAACGTTTTGCGTTAACGCAAAAATGTACTAATCGGTATCTTAAATTGAAATTGTAGGTAAAAATCTTACCGTTTGCCGATTCTTTTTGGGCGCTTGCATATTTAATTGCTTAGAAAGTTATTGAAATTGACTAAAGAAAATGCACAATACTTTCTAAACGAAAAACTCATTATATTAACAAAATATTTACAACTTAGAATGACAAATTTACAAATCGGACTCCATAAAAGATCATTCTTCCGTGTTCCATCAATTTTTATTTATTTTATTTCGATCGTCTGCTACGATCAACGCCCGCTGTTGCTAGGATATCCACCAGTCACATGGTTTGGTTTATGAGCAGCAAAAGGGTTGCCATAGCTCGGTCTATTCTTATTATTAGTCTATGGTCATTTCCCCATTACTGGCAATTTTAATGCAATTCAATAGCCTGCTCTCTAAATATCACCAACAGTGGCCAAATTGAAACCAGATTTTAAGAAAAAATCGCCAAATTTGTCTCCAAGTTGGCAACCAAAAGCTGGCGATATATCGCCAAGTGTCCACCAAATTATAGCACCACTTGAGTTTACATCGAAATTAACAATGATTTCCCCAAAAAAGGGGCAAAAGACCCCTTTATAGAAACACCCGAATGCAACCAAAAGGGGAGGTGCACAACTAGACCCCACAGGGTGTCTATGTACCAAATTTCAACTTTGTAGGACATACCGTTCTTGAGTTATGCGACATACATATGCACATACAGACGTCACGAGAAAACTTGTTGTAATTAACTCGGGAATCGTCAAAATGGATATTTCGCATGTCTACACATTCTTAGACACTTATCCACGTGTGGTCGAGTCAAAAAAAAAAAAAAAAAAACTCAACATTCATTCGGGGGTGAGTAAAATGGAAATTAAGGTTGATTTTTGAGTGAAAATTTTTTCACGAATACAATAGAATACTTCCTTTTTTGTAAAAGGAAGTGAATATATACTTACTGTTAAAACAGAAATAAAAACGTCGACTAATTCTACTTGCACCAGTGCTACAACCTTGCCCACCGCTCTTGTTCATCAGTTCACCACATACTAACTACATCAACACGGTCCTGCAGTTGCGGGTTCAATATAGTATGAAGTATGCCAATAATAGCAATATATTCTGAACGCTAAATATTTTAGGCTTTGATGATTCAGCCAGAAAGCATGATTGCCGAAAATTTGGTGACTGTATGAAAATCTCAAGGGTCAAACGTTTACTTTCACTGCAAATGATTTTGCTGAATAAACGCAAGCATGTTATGCAACAAATTTGAAAATAGTGGTACTCCATAATTATTAAAATCAATTGAAATTTATAGCATTTGATCTATTTCAGATTTTGCTTGAAATTTTGGATGTTGACTAGTAAATTTTGGAGCAAAAGTTTTATTTAAAGTATAATATCCCAGCTGTAAAAATGTGCATCAATGTTTGCATTTTATTTAATACTAGTGGCACTCGCACGGCTTTGCCCGTAGTAGAAAATTAAAAGGTCTTTTGGTTCACCTGGTATATTTACAAATAATGTATGGTGAATTTCTCGCCAATTAGCTTGCCCATGTTACGGTTCCATGTTATGATAACTTGGTTAATTTACTCGTCCATCTTATGATAATTTGTTCGGTAAAATGTTCTTAAAATTGGAATAGAAAAAGAACAAAATCGAATTTTCGAAAAAATCGCTTCGAGGTGTACATCCCCATACTACAAACTAATTCTGCGCCAAATTTCATGAAAATCGGCCGAACGGTCTAGGCGCTATGCGGGTCACAGAGATCCTGACAGACAGACAGAGAGACTTTCAGCTTTATTATTAGTAAAGATAGTTGTGTAACAATATGAACTTCGTCATGTACACCAAATTAATTAATGTGTAGTGTAAACACTTCAGAAAGTTCCGAGGGGGGGGGGGGCTGCTGTGTCCTGCATGTACTTAAGAAAGAACTTTTTTATGCCTCATAAATGTGCTTTCTTTTTGAATTAAAATACTATTATTCATCCTTCAATCTCAATAGTGAAGTTGCAACCTATTAAATGTTCATATTTTGGATATTGTTAATTGACCCTCAAAACTAAAAAATTCACCATCGCCGAATTTTAAAACACCGTGGTTGCTTTTTAATGAATTTTTATAAAATCCACGCGCAAAAGTGCGCTCTTCTGAAACGTCACGAGCTTACGTCACAGGGCACTAATGGGCAGCCTTCCGCCGAAGATCCCTTGTTTTCGCCAGGGACATTTTGAGCGCGCCGATATTTTTATTTTTTAGAAATTCAATAATCCTTTTGAACACACTATGGAGACCGGATTCGTTAAAGCACAATCTAAATAATCTTCCTCATGTAACATCAATGATGATATTCGAATATTTCCGAGAGGATGAGAGGTTTAATGTTCCAGAAAAGCGAGGAGTTAAATGCGAGGAGATAAGCCTTTTACGTTTCGTCTTCGAAGTCGAATGCACGTCCTTCGGTTTCTCCTAAGGCCCCTATATATACGAGCCGACGCATCAGCTTAAGATCAGCCTTTTTGGATCGGAGCGCGTGTTTGAGTGGTTGTCTTTTCTGGCGAGTAATCGCTTTTGGTGATTGTTCACTGCGAGCGATTATTAGCGGCACGTGAATTGTTTATTAAATAAAGTATTATTTTCGGCAAATTTGGCGAAATCCGAAACTTAGTTATGGAACCCTGGCAGTGCAACAATGAAAAATCCGATCCAAAAAGGCTAAACTTAAGCTGTTGCGTCGGCCTGTCTATATAGCGGCTCTAGTTTCTCCCCTATCGGAGGAGCGCATGACGTCACTTCCTATGCCACTTGACATCACAAGCGCTTGAACTTTAAAAATTAATTTAAAAAAAACTACTTATCGTATCGCAAAAAATTTTTCACCTATGATGTTCATACATGTTACTCTATCATCTTTACTAATAATAAAGCAGAAAGTCTCTCTGTCCGGAGGATGTCTGGATGTCTGTGACGCGCATGGCGCTTAAACCGTTCGGCCGATTTTCATGAAATTTGGCACAAAGTTAGTATGTAGCATGGGGGTGTGCACCTCGAAGCGATTTTTCGAAAATTCGATGTGGTTCTTTTTTTATTCCAATTTTAAGAAAAAAAGTATCATAAATTACGAAATTATCGTAACGTGGAACCGTAACATGGGCACAAGCCAATTGGCGAGATACGAAATTATCATAACGTGGAACCGTAACATGGGTACAAGCCAATTGGCGAGAAATTTCACCATACATTATTTGTAAATATACAGGCGAACCAAAAGACGTTTAATTTTTGTATTACGGGCGAAGCCGTGCGGGTGTCACTAATTACTAATAATAAAGCAGAAAGTCTCTGTCCCGAGGATGTCTGGATGTCTGTGACGCGCATAGCGCCTAAACCGTTCGGCCGATTTTGATGAAATTTGGCACAAAGTTAGTATGTAGCATGGGGGTGTGCACCTCGAAGCGATTTTTCGAAAATTCGATGTGGTTCTTTTTTTATTCCAATTTTAAGAAAAAAACTATCATAAATTACGAAATTATCATAACGTGGAACCGTAACATGGGCACAAGCCAATTGGCGAGATACGAAATTATCATAACGTGGAACCGTAACATGGGTACAAGCCAATTGGCGAGAAATTTCACCATACATTATTTGTAAATATACAGGCGAACCAAAAGACCTTTAATTTTTCTATTACGGGCGAAGCCGTGCGGGTACCACTAGTATATAATATTTCATTTAACATTTTTATCAATTTTAATCGAGTTAATGTAGCATTAGCTGTTTTACTCATTTTTCTTCTGTTAGCTACTTTTACACAGTTATATGATTCAGACATAAAAAAATATGCATTAGTCAGTGCACAGTCATAAGACACTTTCTTTTTTTCTGACTAATGTTTAATAGTTAATTAGGCACTTGTAATATGAATTAAAAATTGTTACATTACTAATACTTTTATGAAAATGAAATAAAAAAGGAATATTATATTACTTTGTTATATTAATGATGTATTAATGCATCATAAAAATATAGTACATAACTTTTTGGTTATTTTAAATATTAAATGAACAATATTAGTACTATGATCGATATAATTTTTATTTTGAAAATACCGTAGTTGGAAAAAATAAACATCGAAAATATCATATTTTCAAAATATATATCGTGATATATATCATCTTTACTAATAATAAAGCTGAAAGTCTTTCTGTCCGGAGGATGTCTGGATGTCTGTAGGATGTCTGTGACGCGCATGGCGCCTAGACCGCTCGGCCGATTTTCATGAAATTTGGCACAAAGTTAGTTTGTAGCATGGCGGTGTGCACCTCGAAGCGATTTTTTCGAAAATTCGATGTGATTCTTTTTCTATTCCAATTTTAAGAACAAAAATATAAGATGGACGAGTGAATTGCGAAATTATCATAACGTGGAACCGTAACATGGGCACAAGCCAATTGGCGAGATACGAAATTATCATAACGTGGAACCGTAACATGGGTACAAGCCAATTGGCGAGAAGATTCACCATACATTATTTGTAAATATACAGGCGAACCAAAAGATCTTTTAATTTTTTTATAACGGGCAAAGCCGTGCGGGTATCACTAGTGATATATATTGGCGAACCCTGGTGACATCACACATTTTTTATAAGAATATGCGAATGAAAAACGGCATGACATGTGACAGGGAAGGTGGTGAAATGAAGTGGGACATTTTGTGACAAAAGTGTGACATCATTTATAATGAACGTCCCCTAAAGCTATTTCCGTTAGAATATTCTTGGAGTGTTTTTCATGATATTTTACTGACGCCATAAGCACAAAAATAAAAGAAAAATAAATAATAACTTCCAAAACTATTCAGGTCAGAGTTTAGGACACATCTGCAGCAGATATATGATCTAGATTGGTTTTGATGTTAAAAAAAAATTGTATAGTGAAAAATTGAACTCCAGAGGGATATTCCATCTAATGTAGCAAAATATATATGAATATTTTACGAAGGAAATAGGAATATGTCTACTCTAATCGGAAATTCCGTGCTCTATTTGCTAAGAACTGAATATTAAAAAGGGGAATTGTCCAAGAACACGACCGACAAATAAATTTTTCAGCCACAGGGCTTTAGAAATTGAAACTTCCAAGCATCAATAAACTATGAAGTAACATTTCTTTGAGTCAAAATGAAAAGATATTCTGACTTTTTTTCTTTTTTTTTCGTTATGGGTCATTCCGGTGAACATGGTACATTTCAGTTTTCAAAACTTTTTTTTTTCGAAGTCATCTAATCCAACAAAAATTGTCAAATAATGGAAAAAGGGTTTAATTTATCTGAACTATAAAAATTAATTTGCTCAACTTGGTATTAATATCCAATTTTCTCAGTTCTTTTATCAGAAATGAAAGATTTTGTCCACTCTGTTACACATTTAAAAACCCTAACAAATTCAAAATTTTCAATTATTTTTTGAATTTTTTTTGTTTAATATAAACAAATGGAACATATCTTTCATACAAATGCTTAAAATGTCATTGTAAAAGGCACATTTAAATTTTATTGCTAATTATCTTACTCAAAAATACAAAAATTTAAAAAATCATTTGCAAAAGTTAGATTATTATATGAAACAAACTTGAAAAAACATTGAAGTTGGATTATTCTCGGTAGTAATTGTGTAGTTCTATGCAAATTAACCTTTAAATTAAATATTTAAAAAAAATTTTTAATCAAATCAGTTAAAATATTCCTGTAACAGAGTGGACATACCTGTAAAAGAGTGGACACTATTATTGAACATGATACAAAATTGCATGAAGAATAAAGAAAAAAAATATGATTAATTCATATTAACTATCAAATTTTCTGTAAAAAATCCAAAAGTGCCAGACATGAAATGTACCATTTTCGTCGGAATGACGCTTATCTCTTTTTTGCGACGTTAACTTGTATGAGGTAATTTTAAATGAGTGTCGAAAGGAAATTATTTTCGCTACGTAACCTATTAAAAGTTGTAATTGATTCTACATTGTCATTCTATGATTACTCCCTTCCCCAGGGGCTTGGTGTAAAGGGTCGCGTGTGTGTGTGCCCCGCCCCGCCCCCCAGTCGCCCCAGAAGACGTAATTCTAAACCATACTACTAATCCTAGTGTAGTGTATTTTAAAAACATGTAAAGAAATCGCATTCAAGTCGGGCGCCAAGTACCTAGGGCCTGATTACCAACTAGGCCGTGGCCTGTATGAGTAACACTGTTTAAGTTCTAGTCGATTATGTAAGAAAATGAAAGATCCCTGAAGTCAGCACAACTGGTTACATGTGAATGTTGGTGCTTAAAACAGTGACGTACCTAGCATGGGTGACAAACGAGGCGATAATTTGTGGTGTCCCCCCCCCCCCGCCCCCACAAACGCAAGAGAAAAAATAATTAATTTTATTTGAAAAAATGAAATTCGTGCAATTTTTAAAACAGCTACATTTGCGTTTTCGTCCGCTAATGCACAAAAAAAAAAAAAAAAAAATAATAATAATAATAAATAAATAAATAAAATAAAAGTATGGGTCCAGGGATTTACCCCCGGAAAATTTTCAAATTTGTAGTCTTAAAAATGCATTTCAGCTTCATATTTTTCAAAAACTTGCAATTCCACTTTGGGTGCCACTCCCCCCTGATGGGTGCCACGCGGGGCACCCCCCCCCCCCCCCCGTAGCGACGCCACCGCTTAAAATGATAAAATATTTGACTATAGGGGGAAGGGCCTCGAAAAAGCATTAGGTCTAGGATCCCCCGATATCTTAATCGGGCTCTGAGCGATGCCCAACGCGAGATGTGGTTCGTAGCTTAAATATTGCAAATGCAACGGCCGTAAACCATTAACGAAAATCGAGTAAAGGATTTTACAACTGGTGTGTGAAATAAATTCGAAAATTCTAATGATTGAAAATTGGCGGTAGAGAGGTGGTGACAATTGAAAAACTCTAAAAATTGTCGCCTATGGTAAATCTTGCTCGGTAAAACTAAGAAAATGTAATTTCAAAATATATCTGTTAATCTATTAGTCAGTTTTTTAAAGTAAATTCAATTTCCTCTTAGCCTCAATAATGACAATACTAATAACGGTAAAATAAAAATACGGATGATAATTAATATAATCGAACTTCAAATCCTCCCCCGGAAATAAGTCATCACCTATTTTCGGGATTTATGACTCTTCACTTAGTTTCATTTGACTTCAGAATGTTGAAGATATTTTCCCAAGAAAGGATTAACTGAGCTGGAAGTCAGTAGAAATTTTATGAATTACAAATGTATTACTCGTTTTAAGCGTTCAAATCAGGGCTCGTTATAAGAGAGTTCAACTGTACTGATACAAGAACGCATCCTGAAATCAACTGATAAATAGGGAAATAATGACGTTGATATGTACTAAATGCAAACTTCAAGCGTTCAAAGAAAAACGCCTCCCCCCCCCCCTGGTTGAATTTCAAAATCTTTCTTCAATTTCAAGTTGGAAACAAATTGAACACATCCAATTTTTGTAAATGAGCACTCGTTCTTTACAAACGAGCTGTTTTTTTTTCTGTTTTTTTTAGGGGGGGTGCGAAAATTACATCTTCATATTTACCATACTGCCGTGGCCGGTTAAAGGGCATTAACTGCAATTTTTTTCATTTTTGTCATCTATTGTACTTTAACTTTATTGTACAAGCTTACTTATTTGGTTTCCGCTGAAAAAAAAAAAAAAAAAAAAAAAAAAAAACGTCTTAATTTCAACATTTTCCTACTTGACTCCAAAACGCGTTTCTTCAATTGCACCTCGAAAACTCATTTCTGAAGCAAACACAGCAGAAGAAAAAAGTTATAACAATTGAAAGATGACTGAAGGATGAAAAAATAACATTTATGCGACACAGGGGTGTCCGCTCCCCGCTAAGAGCAAGGACGTGCCTCCCTAAATATCGCAACCCCCCCCCCCCCCCCAATAAAAAAAAATACCCCTCAACCCTCCTAAAATTTCAATGGCCCAGTCTGCGCCATGACCCCCCCCCCCTTCAGGTGGGCTCCCTTGATGCGATTGAACCACAAATGGTTTTTATTTTTCAAATTACCTCGCTTTAAAACGAGGTATAAGCTTCATCCACCCACATCTCGATCTGGAGCCCAAATTCAACCAAATTGGCGAAACGTCGCCAGATCTGGTCGGTTACAACATTCGAAGTTTTCTGTAAATAAAATTAAGTCTGAGTCTGATACGCAAAGCTTAATTTCTGGCAAAAAGAAGTGCTAGAGCCCTATAATCTTCAAAACCTATTTTCACACGTAACCTAAACTTGTGTCTAATGTGTGATAACTTACAGAAAACTTGGGGAAAAAATACAGGCGGTAAGCTCCTGTGAACTCCCATGCAAACTTTAGCCCTAATGATTCGACGACTTTGGCTAGTATTCAAAGGGCGGGATGATCAAAGATTATCTGAAATAAGGAGGTAAATACGTTTTGTATTTTTACTTTTTATATTGATTGTAAGTCTTTTTAAGCCTTGCTTTACTTGCCAAATGAAATTTCAAGTGGTTAATTTTTATTGTTCGTCAAATCATTGTAAAAGACCTTTTTCCAAGCATTAAAAAAAAGAACTTTTTTTGAAAGAAGTTTGGCAAAATGTGTTTTTTGACTTGTTTATCAATTAATTACCTATGCCTAATCATATTTTAATATTCTTATCTGGAATCTATCTTCGAAATGCAAGAACATCTTCAGTTGATTCGAGTTAAGAGCACAACTTCGAAATGCTGAATTCGAGCCTAAATTTCTTACCTTGTCTGCGGGGCGCGATTAACCTAACCAATTAAGGGAAGATTGGTTTCATTTCGTTCCCCCCCCCCCCCCACTATTTGTTTACGGATTTTTTCTAAAAATTCTATGTACATTGATACAACACTGACTAATGCTAAGTGGCCCCGCAGAAGTCAGAGTTAAGTTTATTCCACCTTGCCGATTGACAGAAATTTTGTTTATTACATTACGTTGCACTTGAATTCTCAGCAATATGAGTAGTTTTTGACGCATCACAAAGGAAGTTTCATGAGTTTTCATGAGATGGAAGAAATTTCATTAAAGTACATTGTAACAGAGTTGAATCCAACCCCACATTTAAAAATCTAGCTTGTGGCTACATTTCATCAAATGTATTTCTATAATTATTTAATTCTGTCCAAAATTTTTGTTTAGCAAATTCTAGCGTTTGCAATCTCTTTAGAAAACGCGGTTAAAAGCAGAAACCGGAATTGTTAAGCACAGTTTCAAAGTCATATTTGGTCCTCCTTAAAATTCTGAAGGGAACTTAAGCTTCCCGAGCCTTTTGGGTAATCAGGCCCTGCTTTGTCTAGTATTAATATCAATTACAGATATCAGTTTTCAAACATTTCGTAAATTACTTTTATTGGATATTATTTAAAAAAAAAGACTTGTTTTCGATATTCGTGTAATGCAGCGGGTCCCAACCGGTGGTTCGCGAACCCCTGGGGGTTCGCGAAAAAAATATTGTAAAATGACGGAGTTTAACGTACCTGTTTCTGATGTAGTTTCATGCTCAAGCGGTTTCAAGCAAATTTTGCTCCTTTTTTATTCGTCTCTCGCACATTCGATACTCTTAGCTTAAAAATACAGGCGACAAAACTTGGCGACCTAAAGACTGGCGATACATCGCCAAGTGTCCGACAAATTATAACACCACTTGAGTTTACTTTGAAATTAACAATGATTCCCCCCAAAAAGGGGCAAAAGACCCCCTTAGAAGCATCCGAATGCAACCAAAATTGAAGGTGCACAACTAGGTCCCACTAGGAGTCTACGTACCGAATTTCAACTTTCTAGGACATACCGTTTTTGAGTTATGCGAGATACTTACACACATACGCACATACGAACGTCACGAGAAAATTCGTTGTAATTAACTCGGGGTTCGTCAAAATGGATATTTTGGGTGTCTGCAGGTTCCTAGGCATATATCCACGTGTGGTCCGGTCGAAAAAAAAAACTCAACATTCATTCGGGGGGTGAGAAAAATGGAAATTAAGGCCGATTTTTGAGTGAACATTTTTTCACGAATACAATACTTCCTTTTTTGTAAAAGGAAGTAAAAAGTGTTTCTATATATCGAAAAAATCTCTATTCATCGAAAATTTTTTCGAGACATTCGTAGATCTTTTTTCCACTTTAGACTTTGTCTCATGAAAAATGAAGGTTAGGGGAGAAAATTATGTTCACTAAAGGTTGCTACGACACTCATAAGGAATCTGGGGTTGAGGGATGTGTAGATAGGTCGTTGTTTCGTTCTGGAGTTCTTAAATTCCCTCAAGTTTATTTCAAAGCTTAGCTGTAACCAGTAACACTGTAAAATCAGTTTCAAGTTATCCCTTTTCTCTGTTGATTATCATTCCTAGGCTTTTTAGCTTCAGTAAAAATCATTCAAGTTAAGTAGATTGATTTTTTACGTTTCTCTCGATTACATTGTCAAAACGAAAATCCGCTAATGTTGCGGATAAAGTTGAATTGCCGATGAATGAAGATGTATGAAGGTGCAAAAATGGTAATTTCTGTTTTTTCTTTAATTATTAACTTTCATTTAATCCGATGCTCGTATAAATTAGAAATTGGGTTTCACACACGAAAATTAGCTTTAATTTTCATGTTTTAAGATATTTTTAGGATAAAATAAGATTGTTTCTATGTATCGAAATTTCTATATATCGAATTTTTTTTCCGGTAATTTGCTACTTCGATATATGGAGGTCCGACTGTATTTCAGTGGTACGGTCTGCGGCTCCCCCCCCCCCCCTCTCGTAGACCCTCTAGTTTGGTGAACAGGTGAAATTAGCAATTTTATATCTTTCATTTAACACTAGCTGTGTATATTATTTCTGAGGAAATTTATATTGTTTGAAACACGGGTGCACTTGCGTTTCTCTTAAAGTAGCATTCATTGTCGATTGAAAATTGTATGGATTGATTGTTGGAAAGGGAAAAGATTTCCGATTATAAATGATGGTTATTTTCTGAAATTACTAAAAATGTTACGTTACACATAATTTGGTACATTTTCTTTTTTTTACTTATTTCATTGCATTTTTTGAAACATTTGAGTAACGTGCATTGTAGTTTTGTAGTCAAACAACTTGTAATCTGATACATGATGTAATTTCTTTTACAGTCGAATCCCGACTTATGCGAGGAATGCGTTCCAAGACACCTCGCGTTAGTCGAAATTTCGCGTTGTAGAAAAAGGTATTTGTAAAGGTATATAATAGTACACAAACACAGCTATGTTCAGACTAGCACGTTGTGGGAACTTCCACTGCCAGCGATGCTATAAAGGGATGAAGGTCCATTAATATTTTTATGAGCCAATAACAAAGCCGACATTTTCACATCGCGATTCCCTTCTGAAAGTTTTCGTGCTGCGGGCGAAGAATCTGCGTTAGGTCAAATATTATTTACTAATGAAAAAATCGTGTTATAGCCATTTCGCGTAAGTCGAATCGCGTTGTAGCGGGGGTCGACCGTCACGAGCTGGTTTGATCACAGTAAAACAACTGCACAATTTACCTTTTTTACTGTATAGTTTTGCGTATTTACGACTCTGGTTACTACGAGTATTATCAAAGGCAAAGGGAGATCAGTTTCTTCTCTTTTTTGGGGGGTGGGGGGTGGGGGTATTATTAAAATCTGACCACAAAAATTGAAAGGAGGAGGGAAAGGTCTCCTAAATGTAATGTTCGAGCACATTTAGGGAATTTAGGGGCCTCACCCCGGTAATTTCTCGAAGTTTAAGTCCTCAAAATATTAAATTTTCCCTGCGAACTCCCGAACTCTAGAAATAAATTTTATTCTTTGAGGTAACAAGTACAATTTTTGTTGTAAAAGAAAATAAAACAACGTTAATAGGCACAAATTTGCAGGAGACTGCAGACGAGTTTCGGATTTACAAGGAGCCCTTTTCCTTGTAATCCCGAAAAATGTGAGCTTATTTATGAAATGACATCCGAGCAGTGTTTCTTTCAGGCATCTCTCCGGGGGGGGGGGGCAATGCCCCCAGGAGGATCATTCATTTTGTGCCCTCCCACCCCCCACCCCCATTCCCGCTTTTTTTTTACATGTTGAAGCCATAAAATATTTCGATACTTGCGTTTTTACACAACCATGCTAAATTTGATGGTACCATATCACAATGTAATATATACATTTAAAAAGTAGAAGAGATATAACAGTATATACGATAAATAAATAAAATGTGGTTAAACTTTGCCCGTTGCAGTAAACTGTAAATACCAAAATTATCTATGATATAACTTTTAATACTAAATACAGGCTAAATTTGAAGTGGTTTTCTGATTTGCAAAGAGATCACATTTTTAAGGGGAATTTTTTTCTATCAATAAATAGATTTTTTCCCCCTTGTTTTGGCATTTGCAAAACTATCAGTGATATCATTGTACTCTAGATTATGAGTGAAATCATTATTTAGTTTTAATTAGCATGATAAATTAAGGAGATTTTGGGCCCCCCTGAAATCTAAGAGGAGGAGCCTGTTCCCCACATGCCCCTGCGGTAATCAGGCTCTGGTCATCAACGTTTTCTTTTCGAAAGGAAAAAAAAAATCGGCATTCTGAAAATTCGGCATCTTTTACTGTCCCCCCCCCCCCCCCCTTATGTCGTCCCACAGTTTTCAGGTCGACAAGACTTTTAGCCAATTAGAAAAATTTTGAAAATCTACGCTCATAATTATTCTAGAACTTGAAGCCCTCTAAAGTGTGAACTTGTTTAAGTCTACCTACAGAAGTCTTTACTGTCTTTAGCGATCATTTTTGCAATCAGAGTCAAAAATAAATTATTTTGATTTAAGTTTTTTTTTCTTTAGTTTAAAAATTTATTTACAATAATCACTCGTGATAACATTGTACTGTTCGCTTTAAAAAGAATGAACTCCAATATTTAATGAACAAGGGTGTCCAGAAATCATTCTCCAAGTTTTCTTAGCTTGACAGCTTTATCAAAACTAATTTCAATGAAGTTGTTTAAAAAAATAATAAACTTCTATTCATAACATATTTTTAAAAATAATATTCTCTCTATCCACTTAATAATAAATAGCCCTTACTACGCCTGTTTGCGATGCAATTGAAATCCTAAATTGAAACTAATTTGGGATCCCATTACATTATCCTCATAACATTTTCTTAAATTTTAAGTAAAAGAAATAACTCTTTGAAAGTTTTTCAAGCGTGCTTATTTGACAATTAATAACTTGTGTTCAAATTTAGTATTATCCATTGTTTCAAAAAAAAAATATTTCAATTTTTGAAAACCTTAAGTTTTTTTAAAGTTTAGTTTTATTTATTTGTTTAATTCAATATTTATTTTTGCACATATTACAAAACCGTCTTTTGCACATGTGGATATGCAATTGCTAATTCTGGCCCCTTTTGACGTTTAGTGCACATAAATGCATAAAAACGGTAATTTTTTTCTTAAATGCATATTACTGCGTTTTTCACAACATTTTTCTTCTACTTTCTTTGTGTAAGTTTTTAAAAAAAAGCAAATATTTTTTTTCGTTTTTTAGCGCATATTTTTTAGCGTTATTGAAAAATTTAAGTATTTTTAGTGCATGCATTTTTTCATGATTTTTTAGTGCACATAGTCCGGACTTTAATCATTTTCCTTGTCTTTTTTTCCTGTGGAACTTAGTGAGAGTTATTTTTCATCACTATTTGCAATTTTTATTTTATTGCATGTTATTGTCAGTTTTAGGAAATGTAAGACAATTTAATGAAACAAAATTCTACTTCAGAAGGAGCAATTCAACGAATATTTGTTTCTTGTAAATGTTCTTAGTTTTAAATGATTTTTATCACATGATACTTTGTTGCATTTTTTATAAATTTAAAAGTTTCTTATGCGTTTGCAGTGTGGCGGAGGACCGTCAATATGAAACTTGATTGTATTTTTCTCGCTTAGAGTGATTTTGTGTACATTTTAATGGCTAAGAAATGTTTTCGTTTTTTGTATTTTCCATTAAAATTTTCTGCTTTCCATAATATTGCAGTACTGTCAGACTTTTGATCTGTCACATTTTTATGGGAGCGATATCATGAACCAGGAGTGCTTTTTAAAACTCATATTGTTCCGCCCGTGGACGCATACAGGGATTTAATTCAGGAAGGGCGGGCAAGCCAAACATGAAGTAACTATACAAATTGATGTTATAAAATTATTGAGTCGGTAATTTTGAATTTGTTTCTTGGGGAGGGGGGAGGGGTGCGTGTCACTCCTTAAATACGCCCTTGATCCCCTCCGAACTCTTAAAGTGCTCCGCCCCCTTAAATACGCCCGTGCTCCCCCCCCCCCGGAGCAAAAGATCTGAAAGATACACTGCATCCGAGAGAAGCCGTTTCTTTTCATTTTCTCTGCATAAAGGTATTCATTTAATTATTACTAGTGGCACCCGCACGGCTTCGCCCGTAATAGAAAAATTAAAGGTCTTTTGGTTCGCCTGTATATTTACAAATAATGTATGGTGAATTTTCTCGCCAATTGGCTTGTGCCCATGTTACGGTTCCACGTTATGATAATTTCGTAATTTATGATAGTTTTTTTTTTCTTAAAATTGGAATAGAAAAAGAACCGCATCGAATTTTCGAAAAATCGCTTCGAGGTGCACACCCCCATGCTACATACTAACTTTGTGCCAAATTTCATGAAAATCGGCCGAACGGTTTAGGCGCTATGCGCGTCACAGACCTCCTACAGACATCCAGACATCCTCCGGACAGAGAGACTTTCTGCTTTATTATTAGTAAAGAATATCAGTTGTAGTCTTTTGAAACACAATATCTTTTTTTTTTTTTTTTTCTGAAAAACTTTTGCGTTAGATTTTCACTTTAAAAAAATTAATGTTTTGCTTTACCAGCAAACCTTTGAATAGAAACTTTACCCAAATAAGGAGAAATTTTTTTAAATAGTAGGACAGGAGTGGGGAGGGGGGGTGTCTTAGCGAAATACTTTTTAACCCCCGACACACAAAGGAGGGGGGTTATACGTGTGGCGTATATGTGTATCTGTCTATCTATCTGTGGCACTCTAGGACCGATTTCGATTTTTTTTTTTTTTTTTTTTTTTCCGAAAGGAGAGTAAGCTAGGTTGCGTCTTTGGATGACATTAATAAGCGAATGTATCATGAAAAAAAAAGGGGTTTTCGCTCTTTTTGCAGTGAAAGCATATTTGAAAATTTAGTACCAAAATAAGAGTTATTTTTTCTTCGTCTGATAGAATGTGTTTGAAACTTCCATGAGAAATTGAATTCGAATTTTTGAACTTTTTTTAAAGCAGGTTTTAAATACGGCTAAGCCTTTATTCACGCAGTTGGTAACCGAATTCATTGTTGGCCGACAAGGAAAGGAAAAGCAATGATTTAAATTTTTTATCTGTTGCCAGTTTCTATTTGTTTGCAAATAAAATACTTGTAATTGATTTTTATTAGTATAAATCTTTTAAAAGGATTTTCAATTTTCCCTCTTGATTCTACATTTGCGACTCAGTCGCGGTTTTTTTTTTTTTTAATTTTTAGTTTTAGTTTCATATCTCTTGTTGTAGAATGTTTTAAAAGTTATCTCAAATTTTCCTCGACAGTGGAAATCGAACCTGATGAGAAAATGAAGCATCGATAAAGAAAAGGCGGATTCAAATTATCGTAACAATCAATTTTTAAGTTACACAATTCGATTCAGTCCGAAGGCAAATATCAGCTATCAGACTTTAGACATTAGACGTGATTTTTGGAACAGCTTATCTAATCAACTGAAGTTTGATTAAGTGATGAGCTCTATCTTAGATACTAAGTTATTTTATGAAGCACTTTAGTGCAACAAATCTTAAAATCGTCGTCATTAAATATTTTTTTTTAAAAAAAGACGTTTTCTTTTCTCGAAATGTGTTGTATTGCAATTAGACGGATTTCGATTGTCTCTGCATTTTAGGAGCCATTCATTAATTACGTGAGGATGATTTTGGCACTTTTTGACCCCCCTCCCCATGTAAGGGTACGTAAGATTTTTAAACCCCCCCCCCCCCATTCTTACGTAAGATTCTATTTCGTTTCTCAAAATAATAAAATGTTGTTAGAAAAGCATTAGTTACACTAAAATTCCTAGTTTGACGTAAATCAAAGGTTTTTATTTTTCAAATACATTATATGATGTGATACTAATTAAAAATAAAACGTTCTAATATAAAATATCGACTTGAAAAATATTACGTAAGAATGGGTTTGATCCTTCCCTCCCCCCAAAGTAAGGATATTTAGAGATTTTTTTAACCCCCTCCCCCCTCGGGACCCTTTTGTAATTAATGAATGGCCCCTTACATTTAAAAAAAAAAATTGTAAAGGGGACAAAATATTATACATGACTCCAAAAAAAAAAAAAGAAAATCAGTAAAAAAGATCTAATTATTATTGTTATAATTTAAACTAGCGCTTAAAAGGAAAAATAATTAACTCTCTAAACAGTCAAAACTACCTATCAAACACAATCATCTGATAGTAATTGCGAGCGAAGTACAATTACCGCTGCACTGATTACTTAGTAACTTTTACTCACCTTTTCCTTTGACATACAATAGTTTCAAGTGACTTTCCTCCGGTAATTTTTCGAAACTGAAGATCCAAAAAGCGCAATTTTAGACAAACTTCGATGATGGTAGAGGAAGAGGATTTCAAAACATTCTCCCGGAATTATTACGGAGTTGAAGTTCTAAAACAAAATTTTAGATTACCTCTTTCAACGAAAAAAAGTCGGGCACCTCCTTAACTAAATCTATATATTTTAGCTGTTTTCGATAAAATGCTTTGGCTGCCCCCCCCCCCCCCGAAACATTTCTGGATCCGCCCGTAAATAGTTTTCTATGCATTAAGGGGGTCCGGGACACAAAAATCCTCAAATTTTGCAATTTTTTTTTATAATTTGAAAAATTGCTCCGTTTTTTTTCTGCTTAAGAGGATGTTTGAATCTTGTTTCTACCTTAAATAGAACGAAAGTTATAGTTATTTTTGTTGCATGCATCTAACGAATGTGTACATAACTTTGAAACTTTAAACGCGTTTTTCTCCATGATGCAATTTTTCCCGATTTCTTGCATTCAAGCTCTTATAAGTCAGGAACCGATAGAGATAAAGTAATGAAACTTGGAGCATATCTTTTTCAAGCAATTTACTTTAATTTTTATTCGGCGAATTTGAAAAAAACGTTTACTGCAAAAATTATGATTTTTAAAAAAAAAAGGTATCTTCGAATTTTTTGAAATTTTTCTTCAAATATTTTTTATTTTTTATTGAATCAATATTTTTAAAATCGCCGAATAAAAATTAAAGCTTAGATATTTGTGCATACTTTTTTGAAAAAAAATTGAAAATTGACCAACAATATTTTGAGTTATAGCAATTTAAAGCAACCCCATTTTTTTGAAAAAAAACTAATTAAATTTAAATAAAAAAATAATTTTTTTGCATATTTATGTTATGATTTTGCTTATTAAATAAATGATGAATCAGTTCAAAAAATTTCAAAACTCTAAAGTACATAATAAAAAAAATTTCAAAATGTGTCCCGGACCCCCTTAAGAACGGAAGAGAGGAAGGACCCAAATTACGGCATTCCAATATTAGTAGGGTTTTTTTTGGAGGGATTGGGTATTTTATCTGTGAGAGGTCTCGTGTTTGTGTGAGGAAAGTGGAAGGCGCCATCGCTTTTGGAGGAATGGGCACACCACACCATGCTTGAAGTAACTTTTGGGTTTTAGTGATTTTTTAGAATGGAATATCGTCACAGAAAAAGACAAACATAAATTGAATTTATATTTCTGAATCATGCCGTTATGTAGCAGCACCTACTACTACCTGGCTCTTGCTCCAATACAGATTAGAATTGCTGCTGCCGTTTGTAGTAGTTATCACAAAATTTTAATTTTTGCACTTGACCCCTTTCCCTCTAGGTGGTTCAGTTGTGCACATTCCGTCCTGCACAGATAGTTTTTTTGCTTGGATGATCGCTTCATGGTTATGGAACTAACCATGGATTTATATATAACCATGGATATAATGGACCAATATTATATAATGGACCAATATTATATAACCATGGATTTTTCCATGGTTATGGAAAAACTTTTGAAATGTTTCGATTTATTAGTGCACTTTCATTTGATATTTAGTGTGAAAAAAATGTGATAAGACAGTCTGAAATTTATGTAAAACTAATTTTCAGAAACGTTTAGCAGGGATACTCCCCCCCCCCCCCTCCTCCACACAAGGGCGATGGATGACGCACCCCCCACAAAAACTACAGAAGCCCTCCTATTCCTTAGAACGGGAGCCACCCGAAATGAGATTAAGAGCACCTTTTCTCAAACTCCAGTCAGCCCCCCCCCCCCCCCGACCCGTCATTTAGAGCGGTCAGGAGGGAGCTATTGCTCCTCTCCCGAGCTTTGAAAAATGAATGTATTCACACATAAGTGGGCGGGTTTTCATTTGTTTTTCGATATGATTTGCCTTGCGTACATACCCTTTGACCCCACCCCCTGGAAAATGTCGAAATAATGGGCATGAATCCAGTGCCCTGAGCCCGATTAAATTATCGGGAGGCTCTGGGATAAATCTTTTTTTTTTTTTTTTTCGTGAGTCCCCTGTAGTTAAATCTAACTTTAGTCATTTAGGGACCCCCAAAAATCAGGGGTCGTAGGCCATGGCCTAGTTTGCCTGATCAGTAATCAAGCCCTGCCTGAATCAACACCCTAAAAATTTCAATTAACCATTAACTGTTTACCCCCCCCCCCCCCTTTTTGGGCACCCCTGAATTTTATTATTACTTTTTCTATTAATAGAGCACGCAAAACTCGAAAAAGGAAAAGAAGAGTACGTTTGTGAAAGTCTTAATTTGACAGTTACAAATTTAAAATTAAAAAAAAAGCCTACCTTAGTTACTATCATTTTAGATACGACGCGCGACGGTTCATTTTACTAGATATACTCTTTATCGATAGATGGCAGCACACAACTTGGATGCTAGAAATCTGAGTGAAGAAGTTTTTCATGCACAGCAATAGCCTTCGACCAATCAGAGTGCGTAAATCCGAAATCTAGGCATTTGATTGGAAGGCAGTCGCTCAATATACCTACAGCAATGGCGGTTCACAAGCGTCTCGGTATTGCCAAGCGCTTGAGAGCTGCGAAAAACGCAGGCGAAGATCCGAATAGTATTTTGCAAACCTGACGAACGGCCATGACCCTTCTTATTGAGAATTTTGCCGACGCTCACTCGAAGTTATGTATCTTTCGTAGTTATCAGGTTGAAAAGAACAGGATGCTGGGATGTTTTTTAATCTTGTCTTCGTGCTTGAATTGTTGATATCATTTGGTGATTAGAAAAGAATAAGATGTAGTTTTGTAGCCTGGACGTGCTGGACATGGCGATGTCAAGTAGCTTAAAGTGACAGGAATTAGAAATATAGGAAATCAAATACAATAAATTTTAAGATAAGACAATTGCGAGAGCACATTTAAAGCACAGAAAAATATTCAGAAAGAGATAGAGAAGACTTGAGGTTAAATTTCGAATGCTTGTCGGGCATTTCTAATTTTGTAGTTCGATATCTTTCAAATCATTAGGAATGCCGTCTTAAGGGCCTCGACTTGCTCCCCCTAGATCCGACACTGACGCTCTTTTTCCTTAAATCGAACAGTAAATTCTGCTTAAATTCCTGTTTCTTGAAGGTCTTCCATTCCCGTAGTGACAGACATTATCACCTAATTACCCCGTATTGTGTCAGAAGAGGAACAAGTATCCCCCCCCCCTGGAAAGCCAGTGAAATTCAGCGACATCTATGTTTTAAGGAACGCGTTAAAACTCCTTTATACTTCCCCTTAAAGTTAAAATATTATTATTATTATTTATTTATTTATTTATTTTTTTTTTTGCGCTCTTGCCTTGTTTTCTGAAATTTTAACCAATTTTTCTTCCAATTTTTAATACAAAAAGTCTGTTTGCGGCGTGCATGCAAGAAATATTTTTCATACATTATATGGCAGTTTTGAGAAGAAAAGATCTTTTTCAATTAAATTATCTTATTGTCCTCCTATTGTTACTATCCACATGTTTATAACTTTTGCACTGGATGGTAATGACATTTTAACGTATTTCAACTGACAGGGCATAAAGCATGAATACCTTGGGTAAAATTTTTCATGTTTTGAAGCCGCTAGGTTCACTTAATGGGAGCATAAAAAGATTTTATTCCCCATCAAGGTGATGGCTTACCCAGGCCCATCATGTAAAAAAAATTTCGGGGGGGGGGGGAGACAGCGGCTAAGGCTATGCATTCAACACATTTTATAGGGAGAAAACAACAAGAACATACGAAAACTCATAATTATATTACGTTTCTAAAATCCAAAAAGAGTCCTTTGACCCCCCTGATCGCCCAAATGACGGGTTTGGGCTTATCCTTCAAATGGTACAAAGTACTCCCCTAAAATGAGTGCCTCCTTCAAAAAAAAAAAAAGACCCCTTGAAATAATCCCACTAAATATTTCAATGGCGAACTCTGCGTCACGACCCCCCTCCCCCTCGTGGGCACCCCTGTTGTTACTGGATTTAGATATCATCTACATTTACAGTGGAAATAGTCTTTGCGGGCAATTTTCTTTCAAGGAAAACACAATTCAACGCTTAAATAAATATGAAGCCCATCTATTGCGGACAAATGTTTGGGCCACTTGCTTGACTGTCTGTTGACAAATGGCTTCACGGAATAAAGCAAATTATTTGTAGTCAGGATTGATCAGAACGGTAGTGTATATAAATTAGATTTCAGAACATTTTAAACATCATGATACGTGAAGAATGCCGGACCGAGGAAAATTTCCCATTAAGTCAAAATAAATGGGTCGTATTAAAGTAGCAACCTATCCGGTATTTGTCATCTGTAATGATCTGTAGCTCTTTGACTGACCTTTAGCCTGTGCGAAATAAATTTAACACTCTAAAACGTCAGGGATGAATAATAATCTGTTTCTATGCGATGCGGTACTAACTGTCAACATAACTGCCCAGCGTTTGTTCCAACACTTGTCTTCCAGCAATCAGCCAGCTTGGCAGGGTTGGTTGTTCAACCAAACATTAACGGTTGGGGGCACAGTAGTTCAGCTGTGGGTTTCTCTACATCGAACCCTCCCCAGCTTACCTAATCAATTTCCCAGAATTCCGTGAGCGGTCAGGTGAATCCTAAATGCGGTCAACTGCAAGATCCCACCGCCCGCATATAATATTCCGAACCCCGCCATTCACTGCCTTTCGCATCCCATTTCCTCCACGTCAATCCCGAAGCAGTTGCCATGGCAACAGATCTGCTCTTGCTGCTCCTCCATCCGAAGGATCCTGTTCATAGGAAGGCCTGAAGATGGATTATCTATGATGATAGTCCTCTGGCTCTGCTGTTTCGATCATATCAAAACTGCCCGCCGGGTTTCTCATTATTAAGCCTTTTGTTTCGTCTTCTCTTCTCTGGGTACAGCAATTCAGATTTGTTAAATATTTTGTACATTAAGTACAAAATATTGTAGTCCTCTGGCTCTGCTTTGTTTTAATCATATCAAAACTACCCGCCGGGTTGTTCACCATTAGGCCTTTTGTTTCGTCCTCTCTTCTCTGAGTACAGTAATTCAGATCTGATACATATAAAATATTGTACAATATTTTGCGATTAATGTGCGAAGTGAACAACAAATATGAGCAACTGTACTCAGAGAAGAAAGGATTTTCGTCCTTGTTATGGGTTCATTAGTCTGGAATAGGGTATAACCGAGCTGGAGGCAGGTGTCTGTAATTTGTAGTGAATGAAATTAAAATGTTGGGGTTTTTTTTTTTTTTTCTTTTCTTTTTTTTTCATTCTAACGGAAGACATCAATTACTTCAGTTTATTTTCATTTATTTGTTCAGTTTATCAGAACAAACTTTTTGACAAATTAAATGCGTTGTCTCAGAATTGTTGGGAAAATCATACAATATTGAAAATAATCTAGAAAATTCTAAAGGTTTGGACATGGACATCTTGATCACAAGTTCCCAATTATGGAGAACTTATAAAAAAGGGGCCCAGGCACAGTAACCGGATTCACCTCCCCCAATCAGTCCCTGACTTTACAAACCTTCTTTAAGGGTCACCGACCATCATAAGTTCTAGTATTATCTGCCAGGCAACCAGTGGCGCCCTCCTCATCCATTAAATATCACAAAGATCCCCCCCCCCCAAGCAAGAGCCCCCACCTCAAATGTGAAAAAATCCCTTAAAACCATCCCCACCTAAAAATTTCAGTGTAGCAGTCTGCGCCATGTTCCCCCTATAGGTGGACACCCCTGCAGGCAACGGTAGTCAACTTCGCAGTTAAGTCATCAAAACATAAACGTACATGGTTTTTACTGAAATGGATCATTGTACCAAGAGAAGCCAAATTCAGAGTAACTGATTTTAAAAAGTGGAAAATTCCCACCGATAATTCTTGAAATGACTTCAGCAAGTAATTTCCCGATACTTTTCTCATGCTTGAACAAAGACATCAGATAAAAACATTTTTCACAGTTTTAAAAGTCTTCAGAAAGCAGTTAATCTGCAGTTTCATTTAATCTTTGGAAATGGTTTAATCCTACCTTAACGTGAAGTAGTGTTAACCCTAAGTAGTGCAGCTTCTTTATTATGCTAATTGAAAGTCAACTTATCAGCTTAGATTTTCTTAAAGATGTAATTCGTCAAGAATAGAATATTTTTCCTTTTTTTTTTTTTGAGAGTGAATTATGTAATTATTTTCGTACCACGTCTCGGAGAGGCAAGTTCTCCAGGCTACTTCTAATGTCCGTCTAGGAATTAAAGTATCTTTTCGTTGCATTCTAAAAACTTTTACAACTGCTCTGGTGTCAGTTCAGTTGGGTGGAACACGATTTTTAATCCTTGCCAACAACAAGAAGGAATAATAGCCATTATAAGGTCAATTATTAATAAAATTGATAAACTAATTTCAAAGCTGCCATGATTTAGCAAACACAGAACCGTGGATAACAGACTGTTGAAGCTTCTTTACTAATAATAAAGCTGAAAGTCTGACTCTGGATATCTGGATCTCTGTGACGCGCTTAGAGCCTGGACCGTTCTGCCGATTTTCATGAAATTTGACACAAAATTAGTCTGTAGCATGGGAGTGTGCACCGCGAAGCGTTTTTTCGAAAATTCGATTTTGTTCTTTTTCAATTTTAAGAACATTTTACCCAGCAAATTATCATAACATGGACGAGCAAATTACCAAACGCGGATGAGCAAATGAACATAGCAAATTAGCGAGAAATTCATCGCCCATTATTTGTAAATATACAGGCGAACCAAATGACCTTTTAACTTTCTACTACAGGCAAAGCCGTGCGGATGCCACTAGTTATTAATAAAATTAACTAATTTCAAAGCTGTCACGATTTAGCAAACATAGAACCGTGGATAACGTACTGTTGAAACTTTGCAAATAAAGCAGGTTTTTGAAGGTTCCCTCTATTTTAAAATCATCCATTTAAGAGCTTCTTCAAAAGCTGTTCATCACCAGATAGCTGTTTATCATTATTTAAGTACCACGCATCACGTACCATTGCGACTTATATCCTGCAAAAAAGATTTTTAGTGCAAGCAAGAGTTTGAAATATATTTCACAATTTGCATGGCAAAGAAAATCTTTACAATGAAGACTTCGACTTGCAAGTGCGTAGTGCCTCTACACAGGGATGCCCCTAACTTAAATTTTTGGAGTATGAAAATTATAATTTTTCGGTTGATGATAATTTTGCCGAATGGAGCTCCAAATTTCGCCGATTGATGATAATTTTGCCCAATAGAACTTCAACTTTTACATAATGTGAATAATGATATTTTCGACGAATAGTCGGACGAATTAGCCGAATTAGGACATTTTTGGGAGGTCACAGTGACCTCCAGTCGTGGAGCTCTGCATCTACAGTAAACTCCGGATTATTTGCGGAATAGGGTGATACGGTAATTGCGGATAAGTGAAAGCCGCGGCTAAACCGAATAATAGGTTTAAAAAAAACGATCCTGGTGTATACAATGGCTAAAAAATATGAATACCAAACACACATGCATTTAAATTATAGCTAAAAAAACTGCTGCATTGCATCTACTAACATTGAATGTAAAAAATATGTATATATAAAAGCGAACAATAAAACAATCTAAAATACAAAAGATCAAATAAGCTTTGTGCTACACTATGATTAAATTGAAAAACCAACGTAAATAAAGCACAAATGAACCAGAAAATTGAAAAACCAACGTAAATAAAGCACTGTTCATTTGTGCTTTATTTATGTTAGTTTTTCAATTTTCTTGTTCATTTGTGCTTTATTTACATTGGTTTTTCAATTTCATCGATAAAACAATCATTAGTTTAAAAAACTTTTAATGACCGTTAAGAAAACAAAACTGTGAAAAGAGCTGCAGATAATCCGACCACCGATAATCGGGAGTTTACTGCATATTCCTTTTGTTTTGTTGAAGATTTTGGAAGCATTTGTATTCAAAAACTATTCTAACCATGCAAGGGTTTCTGCCTCATCTACAGCGCATGCGCAATGACCTGTTCCATCCCCGGGGAGGCAGCAATCCCTAGACGGGTCGTCAAAAGGATTAATCCCCGTTCTCCCCGTTGACAACAATACTCTGTTAACAATGTCAATTACCACCGTCCCCACATTGATGTATAGCTCTGGGGGGACTTGGAACAGATGCTTCCCTGGGGGATGGAAGGAATGGGACAGTCCCCCTCTCCCGGTTCGATTTATTTTAATTTTACACGTTTGGCTTCGCTGCAGGGATGCTGTTGTAAGCTGTATTCCAAAAAGGGATTTTTTCCCCCGTCCTTTATGTGATTAAATTGCGAGTTCGGTGGATTATTTTACCCGTGGGAGTTGCTTCAAAATGTAGCAATTTGAAAGATTTCTCTGGGAGATAATAACAATTTACTTACGTAGATGATAGCTTAAGTTTTAACTATTAAAATTTCAACTAAAAGGAGTTAATGATATATGTATAGCTATGTTTTCTATTTTAAAAGACTATCTGTGTATCGTTTTTATTGTTTTGACTTTTCAATAAAATGTCTTTTTAACCCCCGACACATAAAGGAAGGGGGGGTATAAGTTTGACGTGTCTGTGTGTCTGTCTGTGGCACTTTAGCGCCTAAACGGATGGACCGATTTTAATGTTTTTTTTTTTTTTTTTTTTCGAAAGGAGAGTTGATCGAGAGTGTTTTTAGCTAGGTTGCGTCTTTGGATGACATTAATTAACGAAGATATTAATTAAAAACCTCTGGAAGTTTTTTCGCGATTTTTGCAGTGAAAACATCTTTAAAAGTTTTCAAATTTAGTACCAAAATAAAGAGTAATTTTTTTCTGCGTCTGAAAGAATGAGTTAAGAACTTCCATGTTATATAGAATTCCAATTATAACGTTTTTTAAAAGCAGATTTTCAATATGGCTAAACCTTTATTTACGCGATTGGTAACCGAATTCATTGTTGGCCCACAAGGAAATTAAACGCAAGGATTAAAAAATTTTATCTGCTGCCAGTTTCTATTTGTTAAGAAATCAAAAACATGAAATTGATTTTTAATAGTACAAGGCTTTTAAAAGGATTTTAAATTTTCCCTCTTGATTCTTTTTTAATTTAAGTGACTTTACAAAATATTTGACATTGTACTCCATAGATATGCATGCACTTATACTTTAGTTCAAGTTATGCTCTCTGATGAGGAATTAATTTTATTAGTATTACAACTTCCAGATTTTTAAAAACAGTTATTTCCATCTAAGTATTCTTATTAAAAAAAAAAAAATAGCTTTTAATCGCTTGTTTTCAAAAAAAATAGGTACTATCATCGTCCACATTTAAAAACTAAACTCATATTTTGCAGACGTTTCCTTCCTCAAAAACTATTTTTCATTTACCTGCGTGTGGTTAAGATAGTTTTAAAATAATTTAACCCTTAACTACACTGCTTGACAATTGCTAAGGAACAATTACGTTTTTTGGAATAGTTAAGAATAGATAATGATTAAAGAAACAGAACGAAATATGTAGTTAGTAGGGAGGATGTGCCTTTATTATAAGTACAAAATAGTAAAGATATTACTGCATCAATGAAGTAAAAATAAAAAAATAATCCTACTTAAATGATTTTCATACAACCACAAAAAAAATGATCTAGGTCAGAATGATGGAGACATGACTACTTTAATATGATGTATGATTACCAGGGACACTGATGCACAATTTACATCTGTTTTCCATACTCCCCACTAATTATTGAGGAATGCTTGGGGGATGTTTTCCCACTCCTCTCTCAATGCGGATT
The DNA here is from genome assembly GCF_026930045.1 of Uloborus diversus. Lineage (NCBI taxonomy): Eukaryota > Metazoa > Arthropoda > Arachnida > Araneae > Uloboridae > Uloborus > Uloborus diversus. The sequence goes on from NC_072736.1 coordinate 159,103,966, forward strand.
TGAGTTCTTGTACTGTTCTGGGAGGGACGGTTCTTCGCGCAACACGTCTGCCAAGAGCCTCCCAGGCAAGTTCAAGTGGATTTTAAAAAGCTTAGGGCTTAACATATTGCAGCTAGGGTTACCAGAATAAAGTTTCAGAACATTGCCAAACTTCGCCAAATGAATATTTTATTTAACTAACATTCTCGTTCCGGGTTCCGCTAATAATTGTTCGCAGTAAAACAAATCACCAAAATCAGGCACAGAAAAGACAACCATGTGCTCCGATTCAAGAGGGCTGTCTTCGTTTGTGACGTCACACGGTGAAACATTTTGATTTAGAAATGTGACATTTGAATAAATAAATAAATAAATAAATGTCGGGAAAAGAAAAGTATTTTCTGGTTCCACGTTTTTTTTTTAGTCCTTATTCTACCAATTTCCGTGACTAAAAATAGAACTTTTGACTGAAGGAAACACCCCATTGAAACTAAATTAATATGTTTATTCGTTGTAACAAATTCCTTGCTTGATGATTGACTCTTTATGATGCAAACAAAAGACAAACAGAATGTAGCGCTGGCATCCACAATGCGGAACACATATTCGTAGATTCATTTTCAAATTCCTGCATTCACTTAACGCCCATTGCTGAAACATCTGTATCCAGCAGAGTGATGAAAGTGACAGATTCTTTCAACCGAGCTCAATCTTTTCTGTATAAAATGTCTCGTAAAAACCACTAGTTGGTAGATTTCTTTCTGAGGATTAACCCTCTTAAAAGAACGAGTTTTTTTTTTGCTTATTCTACCAATTTCAGTGCCTAAAAGTAGAAGTTTTGACTGAAGGAAACACGCCCACTAATATGTTTATTCGATGTAACAAATTACTTGCTTGATGATTGACTCTTTATGATGCAAACAAAAGACAAACAGAATGTAGCGCTGTCATCCACAATGCGGAATACATATTCGTAGTTTCATAACATCGGAAAACATGCTTTACCAATATCCTTTCAAATTCCCTGCATTCACTTAACGCCCATTGCTGAAACATCTGCCTCCAGAGTGATGAAAGTGACAGATTCTTTCAACCAAGCTCAATCTTTTCTGTATAAAATGTCTCGTAAAAATCACTAGTTGGTGGATTTCTTTCTGAGCAACCCTCTCCAAAGAACGAGGTTTTTTTTTTCTTTAAAGACGAAAAGAAGAATGAACTTAGCGTGAATAAGGAAGAGGACTTCATCGTCTCAGAGGACTATACAACAAACAACAGTTGCTGTCAGACGGTCCATCTACAGCCAGCTTGGGGGGAAATGGAACTGTCAGTTTTGTATCGGTTTTGAAAAATGCCTTTTCCGCTTTTATCTGCTACATCCAAATACCACTGCAGCCACAACGCATGATTCTTCGTGAAAGCCTGAAGGTTTTTCGAGCAGGAAAAAAATATATGTATGAGCAACAGAATTGACAAAGGGAATCCTCCGAAATTCTTTTTGGAATCCTCGCGAGCGATTTTCTTGGCTTATGTGCATGATGCCAACTAAAAGGAGACCGCTGGAGGTATTTAGGCATAAAACACTTTCGGAATTGTTCGTGGAATTCATCCGAGTTGAGGAAGTAAGAGTGTTATTTCCGAGATTTAATTAGCCGTTCTGAAAATGAACGTCTTCTCTGCGTTCAGTGAGCTTGTTGTTTGAATGTGCCCTGAATGGTCAGTGGAATAATAATTGTCGAAGTAGTTTGGTGAGACTGAACACTGATATAAACCGAGGTTACGATTTATATCAGTGTTCACTCGTACCAGCTTGTGGTTGGGGGCAATTACTTTTAACCCTAAACTCCAGTAGGTAGCGTTCATTGTTGACCATTTTTTCGTTTCTTCATTCCCCTGAAATGACACAGTCTTACCAGCAAAACAGTTAAGTTACCGGATCGAGTTCAACCTTGTCGCAATAAAGCCATGTTAAACATTACCAAAACATATCATCAAATTATCATGCCGTGGCGCGAGTTTCATTGTTGAAACTCGCGGGTCACTTGATCATTGGCTATTATTTATATGAAAATAGTAATATTATATATATATATATATATATATATATAAAATATGTTTGTATATATATATGTATGTATATATACATGTATGTACATATATATATATATATATATATATATATATATATATATATAATACACTGGTGTGCAAAAATTAAGGACGAAGTCGAAAAATTAGCATATCAGCTGAACGAAGAGGCAGAGCGGACAGAAAGATCAATCAGGAGATTAAGTAAGGTGATGTACGGTAGCACATGCGCAGATATGCAGGCAGACGTAATGGGGGTGTGTCTGAGTAGTAATAAAGCATGTTGTCGGTGTAAGATCAGTATTTCTGGCAAAGAGATTGCACGCCGTATAGCAGTTAAAATCACACCGAGTTGCTGCCTCAGCGAGAAATGGCGAATAATCAATCTGTTAGACGACATCTGGATGCTTTTACCCGAGGTCGAATCATTGGGAAGTTGGAGGAAGGCCGCAGTGTGACAAGGCTGCAGAGTTCGGAATTGCTCACAGCATCGTTTCACGACTTTGGAGACAATTTCAAACTACAGGAACAGCTCTCCGGGGGTTCAGCAGTGGTCGTCCACGAGGAACCACACCCGCAGATGACCAGTATATTGTCTTACAGGCCAGAAGAAACAGACGGGAGAAATCGCTAGACACACGACACAGGCGACTGGACGACCGATATCGCGTTTTACCGTGGCCAGAAGACTGCACGGTGGTAGTCTGTTTGCACGACGCCCTATACGGTGTGTACCTCTAACGCCTGCCCATCGGAGAAGGCGCTTTCTGTGGTGCCGGGAACACCGGAATTGAGAGACAATGAATGGGAACGAGTACTCTTTACAGATGAGAGCAGATTCAGTCTGAGTAGCGATTCTCATCGCATACTCATCTGGAGAGAGCGGGGAAGCCGGCAATCATCCCTCGAACATCATTGAAAGGGACAGGTATGGAGGTCGCGGTGTTCGCGTTTTGGGGAGGCATCACGCTTGGTAGTCGTACAGACCTTCACATCTTCGACGCAGGTTCAGTCAACGGGACCCGTTATTGTAACGAGATTCTTCTTCCATATGTGCGTCTTTTTAGAGGCGCTATGGGTCCGCAGTTCCTTTTCATGGACGACAATGCACCTTGTCATCGCACAGTAGCTGCCGAACAGCTCTCGGAGAGTGAGGATATTGAACGTATGGATTGGCCGGCACGATCTCCGGATCTCGATCACATCGATCATGTATGGGATTTTCTAGGCAGACTCTTGGCAGCTCGTACCTTACCACCAGTAACGATTCGGGAGCTTCGATTGGCGCTGCAAGACGAATGGGCAGCAATGCCTCAACAACTCCATTGACACCCTCATTCTCAGCATGGGCAGACGCTGTGAAACCTGCCTAGCAGTCAGGGGAGATCATATCCCCTACTAAAGACCGGATGTTTCTTGCTGGACACCCATCACGGGATGTTTCGGCCTTCAGTCGCATTGCGCTCCATGCTACTTTTTTAATAAAGCTTCTTTTTATCCCTCTGATTTCTCTTTTAGTAAGTGTTGCTTACATTACACATGTCCTTACGTATTGGGGATCTTACGGTATTAAATGTGTTGATTTGGAAAGCTTTTGTACAAAGTTATATTGAAAAAGCCATCTCGTCCTTAATTTTTGCACACCAGTGTATGTTTGTATATATATATATATATATATATATATATATATATATATATATATTGCAACTATTGAAAAACTTGTCCCAACGAAGACGCATTAACTATAATAAAAGCTTTAAAAAGAATGCCCCCCCCCCCCCCACATCTTCAAAATGTAAAAAATAAGGCATCCGCTTTTAGAGAGATACTTCTTCAATTTATAGGCATTGCGATTAAATGTTTCAAAATCTCCTCTTAGCACTAAGCCAGCGTAATATTACGCACTGGAATTGCTGTTTGCCTTTGATAAGAAATGTCTGTCTATTTGACGAAGAGATTTAAAAAAAAAAAAAAAAAATCCTGCCTTGTTTTCTACTGGGAGATTGGAAAACATATCCGGAAAAGTGTATACGGAGTTTACGAGAAGAAAATATTTTATGTTGCGAGTGAATCCAATGTGTTTCTTAGACTTCCCAATGAAAGTACTTTTCGATTTTAAGTGTCGTTCCTGCTTTTAAAGTATCCTTTTATGTGCGAAAGGAAAATATTTCTGCTGAGTGGAGATATGGGATATGGCAGGAGCAGAGAATTTTATGGCTCTTGGTTCCGAGTTGGCAAATGTTATGTTTTTCTGTGAGTTGGTAAGAGAGCAATATTATTAATGCAGCTTTTTTTTAGTTTCCATCTTTCAAGAGGAATCTCTGATCTTGACGATAGCTCTGTGCATGTGCTATGCATTTGTCTAGGCTCTAGAGAGAAGAGAACTAGAAATACAAGGTTTTGTGGAAAAAGGCTTTAAAAAATTATATTTTTTGAAACTGTTAAACATATTAAAGCAATTGATGCATGCAGTGGCGTACCTAGCGTGGGTGACCCCCGCGGCGGTAATTTGTGGTATCACCCCCCCCCCCCCTCTTACAAACGCAAAAGGAAAAAAAAAAGATGTAAACATGAAAACATGTAAATCATGCAATTTTCAGAAACAATTACATTTGTGTTGTCAAGAAATTTTAAGTGGGCTAATGTACAATAAACAAATTAAAGTGGTGGGTCCGGGGCTTTGCCCACGAAAATTTTTCGAATTTGTACTCTTAAAAGTGCATTTTAGCTTTACATTTTTCAAAAACTTGCAATTCCACTTAGGGTGTCACCACCCAGACGGGTGAAACCCGGGGCGGAACGCCCCCCACCCCCGTAGTGACGGCACTGGATACATGAAATTGAAGAAAAATATACAATGAAACCTGTGTAAGTTGACCACTTGCGGTGCATTACTTTAGTGGTCAACTTAAACAGGTGGTCAACTTACAAAGGTTGATTTATACCATAAGGGCCAATTCCGTGCCTGAAAAAAGCGGTCAACTTAGACAGGTGGTCAACTTCACAGGTTTTACTGTACTAAGTTTTTTTTTTTTTTGTCGGGGCTGCATAGTCGGGGGGAAAATGATCGACTCTGGGAACTTTGGAGCCTTCGACTCCGACTCCCGAAAATTAGTCAGACTCCTACTCCGCAGCACAGGCAGAGTTGCGGACGCAGGGAAAACGACCAACTCCAACTCTTTTACCCCAAAATAAGTCTGACTCTGAATTCACAGCCCTGGTTTTCACAATGCGTTTATTATATACTTGCTCTGTCTTGGTTGGGTTGGCAGGGGCAGGGCCTCATTACCCAAAAGGTTCGGGAGAAGCTTGAGCTTTTCCTCAGAATTTTCAGAGGGCCCAAATATCACTGTAAAACTGTGCTTAACAATTCCAGTTTCTGCTTTTAAGCAGGGATGTCCACCAGCGGGGGGGGGGGGGGGGTCATGGTGCAGATTGTGCCATTGAAGTTTTTAGGAAGGGGGGTGTTTTGAGGGGTATTTTTCTCATTTGGGGGGATCTTGCTTTTGGGGGGTCTTTACGATCTTTAGGGGGTACGCTTTTAGAGGGGCATCTCGGTTTTTAACTGCGTTTTTAAAGAGATTGCAAACATTTGAACTTGCTAAACAAAAATGTTTGAAGGAAATAAATTATTGAAAGTGATAACACATTTGATAAAATGTAATTGCAAGCTAGATTTTCAAATGTGAGATTTGATTCAACTCTGTTACAATGTACTTTTCTGACATTTACTTTACTTCGTGAAGTGTCAAATATGATTCAACAAGTTACTACCCAAATTTTCTGAGAATTCGAATGCAACATATGTAATAAGCAAAATTTCTATCAGTCGGTAAAGTGGAATAAACTTAACTCTGAATTTTGCTGGACCACTTAGCATTAGCCAGTGTTGTATCAATGCGCATAGAATGTTTAGAAAAATTTCCTGAAACAAAAAGTGGGGGGCCCCAAAATGAGGCGAGGTTCCCTTAATTTCAGAGGTTAATCGGGCCCTGTGCAGGAGTGTCCCGGTGGGAAGTCACGGACGTCATTGTGACCTTCGAAAAATTTCCTTATTCGGCAAATTTTGTCTGATGATTCGGCAAAATTATCATCATTCGTCGAAATTCGGCAAAATTTGGAGCTCCATTCGGCAAATTGAGAATTTCCGCCCTGCCAAAAATTTAAGTTTGAGACGCCCCCGGTGGTTGGTAGTGGAGCAAATTTTTTAACCGTTGCCAAAAACAAGAATGAAGAATAGCAAGTTTAAATTTAATTGTTAAAAAAGGTAAACTAATTTCGAAGCTGGACTTGAGCAAGCATAGAATTAGAATTGTAGACAATGGACTTTTGAAACTTTACAAACTTTGAAAAAAATGCAGATTTTCGAGGCGTTCCTCAATTCAAGTCATCAGTTTAAAAGCATTTTTCTTGTTCAGTTACAAATGTTGACTTGCAAGGGGTACGGCACAATTACGTGTTCCAGTACATGTGTCAACCTGTCAACGTAGCATGACACATGTCTCGTTTCATAATGGTCTGCATAACAATCTGCAAGAATTATGTTAGCGACACTTTGAAGGTTTTTTTTTACCGCGCAGTGTAATTAGAAAGTATTTTAATACTAGCTACACCCTTGTGCGAATTAATGGAATCAAGCCAATATTTTACAAAATATATCACCTTTATTTAAATCATTTAATTATAAAATCAAAACCACCTCTTAGTATGCCCTTCCCCCCTTTTTGTCCAGCACCATTTTCACTCTACTGGGCATAGAGTCAACTAGAATTTTGCACTTATCTTTGAATTCTTGATCTCTAAACCATGTTTTTAGCAAAGCACAAATCATTTTTTCTTTTACTGTGCAATCAGATTTTCACTTCATGTCAAAATGGCCTGCCTCTTCCGTGGAGAAATATCCATGTCTGATGAAAAGATAAAAAGTGAGCGGATTGAGAAAAAACAGCAAAAATATGTAGAAATTTGTAACACTAAACAAAACACAATATTTATGACAAAAAAAAACTTGAGGTTATAGCACCTACTCAACTAGTAGGCGAAACAGTGTTATAAACAAAGATTGAACAACCGAAAATATTTGAATAATTAAAAATTTCCAACTTGATTCCATTAATTCGCACAAGGGTGTAATTTATGTAACGAACTCAAAAGCAACAAATCTTTATCACTTTCTTCAGTTACACTTCAAAAAAAAATTAATGAAAAAAAAAATAGAAAACCGAGTTCGTCTTTAGTTACATAATTATTACTATAAACAACATTTTTACTCTAATTAGTTCATTTAATCTAATTTTCTTCGTAAGAAATATTTCATGAAATTTATATAGTATATAAATTTCATGAAATAAATGTTTTATTTATCAAATAAAACTCTAATCAATTAATTAATTCAGCAAAAAGTATTCATACAATATCATAATAGCGAGAGAGAAAAAATGCACAAAATTCGCGAATATTTACCAATTATAGAAAAGCAAGTATTTAATTTGAGCTAAAGCCGTTAAAAAAAAAATCTAATAACATTGGAGAAAAGAGTACACATTTACAAAATAAAATAAGTTTTTCAAAGATGAAAATGAAGCAAAAATATAATTGAGGTAGAAAATTTAAAATTATGTTTGGGATAGAATTTCGAGCGGCTTTCTTTAATGATCGTCTGAAATGGAACTGTTCTTTTTTTGTTCTTTTTTTTTAAAATTGTATTCTCATCGTCGTAATTACTTTAAGTCATTTTGAAATAAACTAAGAAATAAAATTTAATTTATGAGGCTTCTAACGTTAGAATGTTGCAGCGTTTTTTCCTCTTTTATGTACTGATGGCGCGATTTATTTAAGTATTTAGTATTTTTAATGTCAATTAAAAATTGTTCCAAGCCAACAGTTTGATATTGATCTTTCTCAATCTTGTAAACAACATTTTTTTTTTTGCTTCTTTGAAAATAAAAATGTCGAAACCTAATCAAATCGTAGCAGATTTTTTAATGCTATTTACTTTACATTTCTGCAATTAAAATAGGTTTTGTTGAAGCAGGTACATCAAAGAGTTAATCTTAAAATGTTTTTAAATTAATTTTGTCATTTCAAGTAGTTCTAAAAGGTTTTTACATTTATCTGATAATCCACTATGAAGAATAATTTATTTTCTTTTGATCAGAGAAATCTTTTGAGTTCAAATGTAATTGAAAGTTGAAATTCACATATATTTTTTTTAATTCAAATTTCCTTATTTTTTGTGATCAGAAAAGTTTTTTACAATAGTTAAATTTGAAAATATTACCGCTTCTATATTTCGAAAGAAAATTAATATTTTTTACTGCTCTTTAAAATTTAACCCTAGTGACCCTTAAATGGCAATATATATATATATATATATATATATATATATATATATATATATATATATATATATATATATATATATATATATATATATATATATATATATGATGTTCACACCGCATGGCTTCGCTTTAAGTTATCAAATAATATATAATTTAGAATCACTGATATAAATAACAATAAAAATAATCGTAATAATTAAAATAATAAACACCTAGAACTAAACAAGCCTACTTTCCCAAATACAGTGAAACCTGTGTAAGTTGACCACTTGCGGCGCACTACTTTTGTGGTCAACTTAAACAGGTGGTCAACTTATACGGGTTGAATTATATGGTTAGATCTTAAGGAAGATTGTATAGATTTAATTCTGTGCCTGAAAATAGCGGTCAACTTAGACAGGTGGTCAACTTTACAGGTTTTATTGACCAACACCGAGGTTCTAACATCAGAAAAGGTAACGGCTTCAGTAAGAGGACAAGTTTCCAGTAACAGACAGTCTTAAGTTTGGATTTAAGTATAATAAGAATTTTAGGCGGTTAAAACCAGGGCTGCGGAGTCGGAAGGAAAATGGCCGACTCCGACCCCAACTCCGACTCCTGGATTTTGAAACGCCCGACTCCGACTCCTGATTTTTTATTTTATTTTTTTTAATTGTACTTTTTCAATTCCCTCTCTCCCTTTAGGGGAAGGGGAAAAACCTCTAAACAGAGATTTAAATATTAATTCTTTTTTATGAAAATTTCGCATTTTATTTGTTATTGTAAACCCAAAACGCATAAAACGTTAGAAATTCAATTTAAAAATCAAATTTTCCAATAGTTACAAGTTTAAAAGTGAGATGACTCAAAAATCCCTTTAAAAAATTGAAAAGAATTAGCTGTAATTTGCTCCTTCCCCCCTTTAATGTTTAACAAATAGATATTGATCAAATCGTGTGCTTTCAATTTTTGAAAGCTGTAACTTGAGAGAAAAAATGCTTTTATTCAAAGTCCAATTTCTTCAAAGTGGGTGGTTTGACCCGGGTGACACCCGTCTGGTAGGTGACACCCAAAGTTAATTTCAGAGTTTATAAAAAATATAAATATTTTAATTCTGAAAATTTTCCCGAATATATTTTAAATTATATTTCATCAATAAAATTTCAACAAAAATAGGGCACATAAACGTCAGGAGCTAATTTTACACAAAATGTGGCGGTATACAAATTTGTACGAATAGCTTTTACTATACTTATATTTCTTTTCGCTAAATTTTTAATTTAAATTTTATTGACTGCTTTAGGAAAATGTCTTATGAAGATTTTAAGATTAACTGCAATTTTTTAGTGTTGTAATCAAGAAATTATTTACACTTATTTTGTTTCATACTTTTAGTGAGAACCAAGCTTATAGAAATAGTCTTAATAAAGAAAAAAAAAAACAGATTATTTCATCGGATCTTTTGGATTCGTGCTTTCCCGCCAGACCTTATTTGAATTTGCCAATCGCCCTTAAAAGTTTCCACCTGAGCTACGGGCCTCGACTAACTAAATTGTTACGTTCCTTTTACTATTTTATAACTGAGATCGAACAAAACACTATATTTCTATTTTTATTTCAAAGTGATTACTTGAAAATGTTAGGCAATAAAACCGTTTGCTGACAGCTGCTATTAGTTAATTAAAAAAGCAAGCAAACTGAGGGACGGCTACAGAAAGTTCGGTAAGCACTCAAGCTAGCTGATTGCCATTATGGCAGTTATTTTCTTATTTGTAGCTTTTTATACATGTTTTGTTTCCTAACATTTCAATTGGTAGTCAGTTTTTACAAAATGCAAGGAGAGTCAGTGAAAATGAAAGAAAAAAAAAATCCCGGAGTCGGAGTCGGCATGCTTTCTAATGACTCTGACTCCGACTCATTTACCCCAAAATCAGTCCGACTCCGACTCTTCGACTCCGACTCCACAGCCCTGGTTAAAACTGATGTTGCTGTGGCCCATGAATACGGTGCAATCATCTAGTGTTATCAGAGAGAATTTTATGAGTCAGTTGGTATTTACAAGGCAGCGGTGGGAGGTGATGAAAAGCCACCACGAGGTCTGCCGGTGATTCATGTTCATTTGAATTTAATAAGGTTTTACATCTAAAAATCAAGAACTTTTGCACACTTTGAAGAGAAAAGGGCAATGGCTGGTGTAAACTGTCATTGTAGCCAGGGCCTGATTATCCAAAAGGCTCAGGAAGCTTGAGCCAGTGGCGTAGCGAGAAAAAATCCTTGGGGGGGGGGGGTAATTTTTTCTGAAGTTTAAAGTAAAGCCATGTCCTCAAGTTTATACACTTACTCTCTCTCTCTCTCTCTCTCTCTCTCTATATATATATATATATATATATATATATATATACATTTATATATACATTTATATATATATATATATATATATATATATATATATATATATATATATATATATATATATATATATATATATATATATATATATATATATATATATATTTATATATACATATATATACAGATACATATATACATATACACATATATATATACATATATAGTTTTGGGGCTCATGGGGGGGTTCTAACCCCCCTAACCCCCCCATGGCTACGCCACTGGCTTGAGCTTCCCCTCAAAATTAACAGGGGGCTCAAAAATGACTTAAAGTTTTCAGTTTCTGCTTTGAAATGTATTTTTAAGAAGTATTCAAACGTTAGAACTCGTTAAATAAAAATTTGTGAGGAATTTTAAGAAGTGAGCATACTGATTATAAAATGGGGTAGCAAGCTATTTCAAATCTGTGGAATTTGCCCCAACGTGCTACAATATATACTTTTTTTTTATCACACTTGATAAATTTTATGAAGTGATAAATCTGGAACAACAACTAACGAAGCTTTTCTGCTGCGAATGGGAGTACAAAAATATGTAATGTACAAAAGTGTAATATGTATGTACGGGGGTGGGGATTAAACTTTAATTGGAAGTCTGCTTGGCCGTTTTTGGAAATAATACAAGTGAGTTTTGTTTCAATGTGAATTGAATTTTTAGAAAAAAATACACTGAAAACAAAAGGTGGGGGTAGGACCGGATTTGAAAGTGTGGAGGCCCCGGGGCAACGAAGGGGTGGAGGCCCCTAATCAGGGTTCGAAAAGATCATCATATTTTCGAAAATATCCGATACTTTGATATATATCCGAATATTTTGATATATATGTATATATCCGATATTTTCGATCAGCACTTTAATAGTAAATACATCCTGAAGTTACTGCTATTTATTTGTTTATATTATTGTTATTATAATTTATAGACTTAAAATTACTGTTTTTTATTTATATCTAAACATACATTTCATTTTGAAAGTTATGTGCTTTTAAGGTTATTTTCATATGATATTTACAATCATTTGCGAAATCTGATAACTTAATGTTATAAAAATAAAACACATATATGTATTGATATTGATTGGTTATTAGGTTGGATGTTGAATATTATATTTTTCGGATTTTTTTTTTTTTTTACTTACTTTATTTCTCTTTAACTCATAGGTACAAATTACAAATTAAATGAATAAAAAATCTATATATATTGCTACTGAAATGCTCGATCAAATAAAAAATTGATAGCAAATGGATACTTGTAATCAGGGCTTTCTGATATATCGATAACAATATTATTTTTGTGCAAGCATTCTTTGTAGGAAAAAAAAAATGTCTGGGAGAAAAAACGTAAAATTTTCTGATCCGTAAAAGTTAGGATATTTTGTAAAAATTTTATTGTGGAGGCCCCGGGGCAGTAGCCCCGCCTGCCCTCCCCTAAATCCTGGGTGGGGGTCTCTGAAATGAGACTTAACTTCCACTAACTTCAAAGATGAATCGGGTCCTGATAGTAGCGACAAATTAATGGTACCAAAAGTCACAATATTTCGCACAACACAGTTTTCTTCCCCTGTCCCGAATATTCCTTTTTATTTAAATACGAAACGAGAACACGAATATTGATTTCACAGCAGTCGCATTTTGTAATCTTAAAGCAAACTAGACGAGCACCCCCGCCTCTCACGCCTCCCCTCCTCTGGCCACTTTCAATACCTCGTATGAGCACATCTAATGCAATAAGGGGCCATTCATTAATTACGTAAGGATGATTTTGGCAATTTTGACCCTCCCTCCCCATTTAAAGGTAAGTAAGACTTTTCACCCCCCCCCCCCATCTTAAGTAAGATTCTACTTCGTTTTTCAAAATAATAAAATAACGAATCTTGCATCACTGGAATCGTTATTAAATTCACTTTTTAATTTTTTTTTAACCTTTTTGTGTAAAGAAATAGTTACTAAAAAGAATCGAGATTGAATGTTTTCTCAACAATTTTTTTTTTTTTTTTTTTTGTATACGATGCGATACTAATTAAAAATAAAACATGCCATACCTAGTGCGATTCTTTTATTATATTTTACACTAATTCATTCTTTGTAAAACAAATGAAAAACAACTCATCCTAATACGTTTTTTACCTTCCATACGCAAAAGAAATAGGATCACTGACAAAGCCACTTGACCGCGCGACTTCTTATTTAAAATATAGACTTGGAAAATATTACGCAAGAATGTGTTTGACCCCCCCCCCCCCAAAGTAAGGGTATGTAGAGATTTTTTTCAACACCCCTCCCCCCTCGAGACTCTTGCGTAACTAATGAATGGTCCCTTAAAGCAAACTAGACGAGCACCCCCCCTCAACCCCCCGCCCGCCTCCCCTCCTCTATCCACTTTCAATAACTCGAATGAGCACATCTAATGCAATAAGCTTCCCCCTCAAAGTCATAGTATTCTGATAAAAGCTGACTGCCACGTAGTTAATAATGCTCTCTCTTTCTCTACAACATGTTATGTTTCGGCTTGTAAAGAGCAAAGCTGCGATCTGAAATATTGTAACTTCTCTGCAGGCACATCGATTACAATGTTGCCGAGAAAGTCGATGCCCCCCCTCCCCCTTACGGCGCTGAGCCCACTGCGCATGCGCCGCATCGATCGCAAACCCCACTGCTGCAATAGTACACTGGAAGTTTTGTTCTGGTGTTCGGGAACCAGGTCACGGCAAGTTGTGGACATTATCGATGATAATATTTTCTGGATTACGTCTTTTTTTTTGGGTGTGGCAACAACAAGAATTGAAAAGAAAAATGTAAATTGAATACATATTTTATAATAGAATATCGCCCGTCGAAGTATGACGGGTGAGAATTGTTTCTACATTTGAACGAAGAAATGCCTGTTCGGTAATATATTTTGATGGTTGAAATTTTAACCATAATTCTAGTGAATTAACCCTAAACTCCAGTGGATAGGGTCCTTTGTTGACCCCTTTTTCGTTCCTTCATTCCCCCGAAAGGACACAGTCTTACCAGTAAAACAGTTAAGTGACCGGATCCAGTTAAGCCTTGTCAAAATGAAGCATTTCCCTGCATATCAAACATTGCCAGAAAATATTATCGAATTATCATGCTATGACGCGAGTTTCATTGTTGATGACGTCAAAGCGTTACTTGATCAGTAAATTCGCTATTATACATATAAGGATTTCCGACAAAAGAAGTACTGGAATCTATAATCTCCGGAACTTTTTTTCATTCAATAAATTGCCTGAATAGCTTCCAATATGTACAAATTCTCCCTAGAAAAGAAATACAATTTGTGCTTCAAATGAGCGGTAAATTAAACCATGGTTCAGCAATTCACAAATGGTATCTATGTTACCATTAAAATGTATAGTACAATTATTTCATAGAATAACTAGATATTTCATGAACTAACTAGACAAGTCAGTTAAAGTATATGTTAGATGAAAAATTTCATACTTTATCCAGCTGTTTTATGAAGTAACAAGTTCTTCTATGAATTCAATAATGATAGATGCTTCAAGTGATTGTTGATAGTGATGATTTTATGATTTTGTTTGAACATTTTTCAGAGACAGGGGCTCTCTGATGGGAGGTCACTGTGACCTCCCAAAAATCTCCTTATTCGGCAAAATTATAATCATTCGTCAGAATTTGGAGTTCTATCCGGCGAAATTATCATCATTTGGCAGAATTTGGAGTTCCATTCGGCAAAATTATCATCATTCGTCCGAATTAGTAGTTCCATTCGGCAAAATTATCATCATTTGGCAGAGTTTGGAGTTCCATTCGGCAAAATTATCATCATTCGTCCGAATTAGTTGTTCCATTCGGCAAAATTATAATCATTCGTCAGAATTTGGAGTTCCATTCGGCAAAATTATCATCATTCGTCCGAATTAGTAGTTCTATTCGGCAAAATTATCATCATTCGGCAGAATTTGGAGTTCTATCCGGCAAAATTATCATCATTTGGCAGAGTTTGGAGTTCCATTCGGCAAAATTATCATCATTCGTCCGAATTAGTTGTTCCATTCGGCAAAATTATAATCATTCGTCAGAATTTGGAGTTCCATTCGGCAAAATTATCATCATTCGTCCGAATTAGTAGTTCTATTCGGCAAAATTATCATCATTCGGCAGAATTTGGAGTTCTATCCGGCAAAATTATCATCATTTGGCAGAGTTTGGAGTTCCATTCGGCAAAATTATCATCATTCGTCCGAATTAGTTGTTCCATTCGGCAAAATTATCATCATTTGGCAGAGTTTGGAGTTCCATTCGGCAAAATTATCATCATTCGTCCGAATTAGTAGTTCCATTCGGCAAAATTATCATCATTCGGCAGAATTTGGAGTTCTATCCGGCAAAATTATCATCATTTGGCAGAATTTGGAGTTCATTTCAGCAAATTTTTCGTCCACCCAAAAATTTAAGTTCGGGGGGGGGGGGGCTCCTGCATGTACTGCTTAGCAAGATAAAATGTTTTTTTTTTTTTTTGAAGATGATAAACTTGAGCATGAATAGAAAGGTAAGAATATTAAACTGCCAACTTTTTTAAAACCGGCAAGTGGTTCACAAACACACACTCACACAGGGCCGCAGAGAGCCAAGGCGGGACCCTTGTCAGCTGTGTCGCCGGGCCCCCTTCCGCCTCCCCCCCCCCAAAAAAAAAAGAAGAAAAAGAAAAGAAAAGGGGAACAGAAGAAAAAAGGGGGAGGAAAGAAACATACGCCCTACACACAAACACACATACGCCCTACACACAAACACACATACCCCCTACACACAAACACACACGCCTACATACACACACTCGTGATTGCGAAAAACGTAATTTGAATTCAAGATGTCAAAATTCAAATTAATTTTTATTTTCTTTTTTTTTTTTCTTTCTTTCTTTCTCTCTTTATCTGCGTCAGTGTCGCCGGACCCTAGTTTCCGACTAGGCTGACGTGGCCTCTCGTCGGGCCTGCACACACAGAAGAAATGCTTTTTAAAAAATCGGAAAAAGGGGGAAATTTCTTAAGACCACACTTTGATGTGTAACTGATGTTGAAAAGATAAATTCCTTATCAGCGATAAAAAGAGAAATTTCAAACAAACTCCCAGGGCCTAAATAAGCCCAGCAATAAAATAATGGCGGCTCCCACAGGAACTCCCATCTTTTGGTAGGCAACTTTTATAGCACAGATTTAGCGGAATCTGAAAGTCTTCCTCGTCGGGTTTATAGCCTTAATGCTGCAGTTTCTGTTTATGGTCCTTTTCGTCTGATGGTCCATTTCCTGCGCTACAGACAATTCGAAGCCATCCACGAAAGCAAAGTGGTCCCATGGGACTTTTCAACCTCAGAATCTGAAAAAAAGAGTTGATTGGACCACGTGTGAAAGTTCAATTCGTTGGAGATATATTTGAATCCTCTCCCATTTAATTCGGCATTAAATTTTCACGATGGGGTCATTTCCGAAATTTTAAAAGTATTTTTTTCTGAAAGAGCATGCTTAAAAATATAGGTTCTGACCATTTTTTAAATAATTTGACTAAGTTTAATATTTTTGAAAAAATACTTTAATCGGTGCGCTTTCATTGTTTACGCTTCTGCCGATGACATCACAAATGATGAAATGCCATTCACTGATGCCATTTATAGAGCGCAATGTTTAATTCGATTCTTGATTATCAAAACATGGAAACACGGTAGACAGATGCGCCATTTATGACGTTATATAGAAAACGCCTTATATTCAAAATCGGACATTTAACAAAATTAATTCTCCCAAAGCTTCATTTTTAACTAAAGTTTTTTTCTCTCTCCATGTTTTTTTTTAAAACTTATTCTATCAATTTCAAAGACTAAAAGTATTACTTTTGACTGAAGGAAACAATCCCATTGTTTTACACTAAAAGACAAAAAAAAAAAAAACTCTTTCCGCACCAAATTAGTTAGCTACATTCAAATACTTTTGCACTGTTTATTGATAGTGATGATTTCATGATTTTGTTTAAACATTTTCCAGAGACAGGACCTCCCCGATGGGAGGTCACTGGGACCTTCCAAAAATTTCCTTACACGGCAAATTTTGACAGGCTGTTCGGCAAATTTGGACACATAGTTGCAATACTGCAATTTTTAAGTGCTCTAATGTCCATTTTCATTAGATGTATACCTATGCGTGCATACCCATATTTTATCCTTTGGCAAAATTTGGAGTTACATTCGGCAAATTAAGAAATTTCACTTTCAGGACAGTGTTAAAAACGAGCTGATGTGTGCATCATATGACTTCCTTTTACTCCAATTTAATGTCATTTCCCCATTATTGGTAATTTTAATGTGATTCAATTGTTTACTCTCTAAATATCACCATCAGTGGCCAAATTAAAACCAAATTAAAAAAAAAAAAGCCAAATTTGTCGCCAAGTTGGCGACAAAACTTGGCGACCAAAAGACTGGCGATATATTGCCAAGTGTCCGACAAAGTATAACGCAACTTGAGTTTACATCGAAATTAACAATGATTTCTCCCCAAAAAGGGGCAAAAGACCCCCTTAGGAACATCCGAATTCAACCAAAAGAGAAGGTGCACAACTAGAACCCAATAGGAGTCTATGTACCAAATTTCAATAGGACGTACCGTTCAATAGGACGTTTCATTAGGACCTACCGTTTTTGAGTTATGCGAGATACATACGCACATACATACGTATATACGGACGTCACGAGAAAATTTATTGTTATTAACTCGGGGGTCGTCAAAATGGATATTTCGGGTGTCTGCACGTTCCTAGGCATATATCTACGTGTGGTCGAGTAGAAAAAAAAAATTCAACATTCATTCGGGAGTGAGAAAAATGGAAATTAAGGTCGATTTTTGAGTGAAAATTTTTTCGCGAATACAATACTTCCTTTTTTGTAAAAGGAAATAAAAAGGGCTATGTACACAAACGTTAACGTAAAAATTAATTTAAGTCAAATGTATATCTTCATCATTTTGTTTTTTGAGCAATCATGAAAGCAGAAAAAATAAGTGCAATAAGAAACTTTAAAAAAGTGCAAAAAAAAAAAAGAAGTGTTAAAAAAAGAAAGGAAGAAGTGAAAAAAAAAAAAAAAAAACGATGGTACACAGGTTTACGAGTTTAAAGAAAAGGAAAAAAAAAAGCGAAGAGCAGTCGCACAGATTTGTGAGCGCAAAAAAAAAAAAAAATAATAATAATAATATTATGGAAGTTGCACCAAAAAAATTAAAAGTAATAATAAATTTAATTTTTTTTTAAATAATAAAAAAAAGGTGTTCAAACTCGGAGAGCGCAAGCGCGCTTAGGCGGGGAGGGCGCATCGGCCCGCGGGCCGATGGGCCGGCGGTCCAGTTTGCCTTTTGCTTCCACCTTCGGTTTTATTTTTCTATGCTTATAATGCAGGCGAATCGATATTTTATAAACGACCCTCTCGACTTTACACAATCCTTTTACCGCGAAAAAGTATCCAGCACATAACAACCAGCATCCAGCCCCTGACATTCAATTGAATTTTGACGTCTTGAATTCAAATCATAGTTGCAATAAAATGCATTAGTGGAAACAAGAAACCCAACGAGTAGGATCCTATCGTAGTTCGTGATTGCGGAAAACATAATTTGAATTCAAGATCTCAAAATTCAAATGAATGTCAGGTTATTATTTTTTCTGCGATTAGAGGGGTGTAGCCTTTAAAACCCTCCCCCCTTTTGAATCAGGGGTGCCACATGTGGGGATTAAGCGCCATCAAAAAGGGGGGGATTTTTTAGTTTTTTAAAATTTATTTAATGATTTATTTTTAATTTAAATTATTTTATTTTACTCTGTTCATACTTTATTTCATTTATTTATTTAGTTTGTGTGTGTGTGTGTGTGTGTGTCTATGTCATTCAAAGTCAGAACTTTTCTGATACAAACTTTTCTGAACAACGATAATAATTACTAAAAAAAAATAAATAAATCAATAAAAAATATTTTAAAAAAAATCAATATATAAATTACAAAAAAGAGCTGAAAAATAAAAAAGGGGAAGAGGATTGAGAAAATGGGGGGGGGGGGGGGTGGACAGGCACCCCTCTTTTGTATCAAGGGAAAAGTACCTCCCGTTTCATACCAAGGAAGGAAAATATGCAGCTACCGAAGTGGTACAACTGCTTGCGCCATTTTTTATTTATGCACCTTGCCTCGCGGTAGTTTCGATCCGTGGAACATTTAAAATATTGCTTTTTAAGATCCCGAAGAACTTGGTGCAGAAGTTTTATCGAGTCTATGAAAGAAAAATGTATCGGAGATTCTAAAACCGCTGGTTAAATCGTAATTTTATTCTAACTTTTTTCTGCAACAAGAGCTTGTCTTTTCAACGAAGAGGAGTGATGGACGTACCCGCTTAAGAAAAATCAATACCTTCCAGAACAGCTTTAAATCTTTCTATGCTGCCTAAATGGAGAAAAACAAATACACTTTGACCCGATAAAACTATTTCCCAATTTTCGTTAAAACGCGAAGATAAAATCTTCACGTTTTAAAGATTATTGCACTTAGTTTAATTGGATTTACCGTTTTCTGGGATGTATAGAAACAAAAAGTTTACATGAGTAACTACCAGAAAGGTTTTGAGCAATGTTTCTAAAGGGGTGTGTGTATTAAAACATATTTTTATAAACAAAGGTTACAGCATTATTTATGGTTCAGGCTTTAATTGTATTAGGAGTATCGTTTTTTATTTATTTTGATACTAGGAATGTTTTATTGCACCTTTAAATAATGAAAGTTCACATCGTAGTTCATTTGTTTTTATATTTCGTACCAGCGGTACTGTCAAGTATTTTATTTGCTACAGGTGGTATCCGCACGGCTTTGCCCATAGTAGAAAATTAAAAAGTCATTTGATTCGCCTGTATATTTACATATAATGGATGATGAATTTCTCGCCAATTTGCTATGTTCATTCGCTCGCCCATGTTCTACTAATTTGCTCGGCCATGTTATGGTGATTTGTTCGTCCACGTCATGATAATTTGCTCGGTAAAGTGTTCTTAAAATTGGAATAGAAAATGAATAAAATCGAATTTTCGAAAAAACGCTTCGAAGTGCACACCCCTACAGTACAAACTAATTCTATGCCAAATTTCATGAAAATCGGCAGAACAGTCTAGGCGCTATGCGCGTCACAGACATCCAGACAGATATCTGGACAGAGATCCATCAGACATTCCGCTTTATTATTAGTAAAAAAGATAAAGATATTATGTGTGTATCCCTTTTTTGATCTTGATACATTTGGTAGCATAAGTTTGAGATCTTGAATCCTTTAGGAAAGCCTTGCACGTCAGCCAGACTTCCTTCCAGAATTTCTTTGAAACCTTACTTTTATCTCTACATAGTATAAAATGAAGACCCCTAAAAGCGTCTGTGTGTTTGAACTCGCAAAACTCGAGAACTACCCGGCCGATTGCGCTGAAATTTTCACGGTTTGTTCCTTTAAGTCCTGAAAAGGTTTGCAGACCGGTTCGAATGAAATTCGATGAACAGTTCTTTTTTTATTCCAATTTACGTCCAATTTTCACATAAATTCTCAAATACGGGGGTGAAAAATTACTTGCACATATTAATATTACATATCGTTAGAAAGGGTAGAATTTTCCGCGTTCTACGCAATTTGTTTCAATGCTCTAACTTTATTACGGCGGGAGTTATTTGCGTTTTTAGCTCGAATATTTTTAGGCTTAGCTGAAATTTAGGTACTTTTTTCTTCATTAAATAAATCAATAAAAAGTGAAGGAATTGTCCCACAGCTTTCTTTTTGACGCCATTGGAAAAAGCGACCTTTTTTACTCCAGATCTAACTCGACCTATGGTCGAAAAAATAACCTTTTATCTCGAAAGGAAAAAAGTTACAAACCTTTTGAATCAGGTTGAAGCAATCTCGATTCCATCCAAATTGTGAACCATTTTCTTTCGCATTTTAATTCCTTAAACTTATTTTATTTTGTGTTTCCATGGTGACGCATTTTAAATCCATCTTTCTGGATTTAATTTCTTAAAAGTATTTTAATATCTGTCGTCATTGTTTGGAAGGGATTTTTTAAATTTAATTTTTACCCCTGATTGTTGAATATACGTCACATGACACAATTTTTATTTTCAAGGTAGACCGGGCAAAGCGGGGCAACGCAGCTAGTTATCCATAATTCATCAAAGAAAACGAATATCCCATTATCCGATTTGAATATCTGTACATAGACAATTTATTTCGACTTCTCATATCTTTCAAAAGATCTTGGGTGCAATATGAATGAATTTTTTGTTGTCTTCAGGTAATAGAGATCTATAGTTTAACATAAAGTTTTTAAAAAAATGCTTTAAATAAAAAACATTTATAATATGTAAAATCAAAAAACAATAATATAAACAGTATAATTTTACTTAATAACAGAAGGGGAGGGGGAAGTAAAATGTACCATTTCAGTATTATGATGAAATAAAGGGACAAAACGTGTTTGCGATGCTGTTTACGATAAAGAGTAAATAGTATCTTCTTTTTTTTTTTTTTTTTTTTTTTTTTGAGCAATCACGATTGCTTTCATTTGACTGTTTTTGGCGTCCTATCATTTTATTTTCCTACCGCCACCCTCTGCAGCATCACCGTCGACCGGCTCCTCACGATGCTGCTCCTATAGCGAAAGCCGTCTCCAGGTTGCATCCATGTCCTGCACACACGCGCATACATACACAACTACACACGCACACATACACACACAGACACATACACCTACACACACATACACTGCACACAGACACAAACACATATGCCTACACACACATACACATACACCCCCCCCCACACACACACATTCATACACACAACTACCCACACACTTATGCCAGAACACAGACGCAAACTCACATACCTACACACACATACACATACCCCCTACACACAAACACACACGCCAACATACACACACTCGTGATTGCGAAAAACATAATTTGAATTAAAAATGTCAAAATTCAAATTAATTTTTCTTTTTTTTTTTTTTTTTTTAATACAAAGATGTGATTAATCATATCATCTATTGATGAAAATATCTGCTTATTCATCACACTATCTAACAATGAAAATAAATCCTCCGATGCTTTTACTCGATCTGTAAATTCGTGTTTGTAAAGCCAAACTGTGGCATGAAATGATTAATTTTCTTACCGTCTTATAAATGAAAAAACGTGCGCGTTTAAAATGAAAGTAGGTATCGAACAAGTTAAACTAAAAGCTCTTTAGTTAAAAATATTTGTTATTTGCCGCTACCGAAAATACCGAATACCTTCCTTCGGTACACCGGTATTCCAATTGCTGCTTTTCGCCTTTCGCTACACCTTTAAAAAAGAAAAAAAAGGGGGGGGGGTGTAATTGCACATCCTAGTTGCTTCAAATTTGCAACATTGATTGAAGATTGAACTTGACAGTAAACTACCGCGATCAAGTTTGGGAAGAAATAATGAGTCGGACGCACTAGCGCAGCCAGAAATACCTTCTGGAGGGTTTTTTTTTTTAATCAAAAATACCTTCTAGAGGGGGGTTTTCGATAAAAAAAAATCTTCTGGAGGGGGTTTCTGAATGAAAAATACCTCTTGAAGGGTTTCCTGATGAAAAATACCATCTGAAAGGGATGTTTTGACCAAATATAGATTCTGAAGAGGCTGTTTAGATCAAAACAGTCTTTCCGTATGCATAAACTACTGTATTAGAGTTTGCATAAATGTTAAAACCAATGGCTCTGGGGCGTGTTTTCACCCCCAACCAGTGGCGTAGCTAGAGGGGGGGGGGGGCGGAAGGGGCGGTCCGCCCTGAGCGGCACTTTTCTAGGGGCGGCAAATTGGCCCTTTGATGTTTGTTTCCAAATAAGGAAACTATGGTTTTAATCTATTACTGCAGGCAAGAAAATCTCTTCTTAAAGCACTCAAAAGGACAGAATAACTTTTCTGGGTCATAATGGACAATTTAAGTTTTTAAGTATTCCTGTAGTTTTCAATTAGTCCAAGAAAATGAGCACAAACGAAGAAAAGTGCGGCTCAAGTCATTTCAAACCAAACTTTCCCGTTAAGAAAAATATGCATGTGGGGCATTCCACGGTATTTTTGACATTATGTAAAGTCCGTAACGTGACCTTTTTTGCCATAACTTTTTAATTTACCGTTTGATTTGCAAATTATTTTAATTTCAGCTGGTGTGTTGGTATTAAAAGATCAAAATAAAATAATATGCTAATCAAACAGTAAATTAAAAAGTTATGGCAAAAAAGGTCACGTTACGGACTCTACATAAATGTCAAAAATACCGTGGAATGCCCCATGTTTCAACACTCAAATTTATGATTGAAAGCTCGATAATAATAAAAAATTCTCTACCTGATTTGAGCCGCTCTTTTCTTCGTTTGCCATGTCATTTTATTGGAATAATGGGGTCCTTTCCAAAATTTTAAAAGTTTTTTTTTTTTTTTTTTTTTTGAAAGAGCATGCTTAAAAACATAGGATCTGACCATTTTTTAAATAATTTGTTTAAGTTTAATATTTAAAAAAAATTACTTTAATCGGCGCGCTTTCAATGTCTATGCTTCTGTCCGATGACATCACAAATGATGAATTGCCATTTTGTGTTGCCATTCACAGAGCAAAATATTAAATTCGCATCTTTACTCACGTGTATTGGCAACGATAGGGTTGATAGCAAGCGTAGAGCGCAATTTTAATTCGCTTCTTGATTATCATAACGTGGAATTGCGGTAGAAAGATGCGGCAAAGTGCATCATTTGTGACGTCATCAAGAACACGCCTTGTTTCAAAAATTGGACACTTTAAAAAAATAATTTAAAATAACTGTAGGGAAAATGAAAGTATTTTCTGGATCCATGTTTTTTTTTTTTTTTTTGCTTATTCTATCAATTTCAGTGACAAAAAGTACTACTTTTGACTGAAGGAAACAATCCGATTGTTGCCCAAAATTCTCTACAAAGACTCCAATATGTTATTTTGTCTTTTTGAGTGCATTATGAAAAGTGCATAGTATTTTTTTAAAAATCTGTTATTTAGACTGTTGTAGAGGCTAACTTCAGGAAGACGAAAACAATGAACTTTTCCAATTTTTGTAACAAGAAAAAACTAATACAGGATTTTAAGTTTAGAATTTCTTGAAAGCCTGCTCGTGAAACAAAAAATTTCCCCCCTTTTTTTTACTTCAGGAAAATGGTGACAAGAGTAAGAAAAAGAAGGGGAGGTGTAAAATGTTACACGAAACAATTTATTGCTCATCACACTTTATATGTTTCAGAGTTTGCTTTGATTTCCCACTCTTTACAAGAGTCCTCTTCTTCAAACGAAGTATTAGGGATTTCCGCTGTCTCGCTTTTGAGAGTAAATAATCTATTCGACAATTTTGGATCACATGTTAGTCTATTCCTTGAGGAAGGTAAGCGAATTTCATTTTTCAACATTTGGGTTGGACCCTCAACTTATCCAAACATAGTCGAAAATGCGTTTTAAAGTATTCAGTTTCAAATAATTCCGATTGGGAACTTTCCTATCCCCAATCTGTAGTCAAATAGTGCGAAAATGTTTTTAGGCGGGAGAGCTCTTTAATATCTTATCCTTTTTCCTGATATCACCAAAGGTAGTTTAGAAATACATTTTTAGACCTCAATGTTTGAAAATTTCTGGGCAGAGCCACTAACCCTATCGTTTCCTCTAACGTACCAAACACAGACAAAAAGTATATATTTAGGACTTCAATTCTGAAAACTTTCCTGGAGAAAACTCCCACCCTCTCTTCTAAAGTCTCAACATCTAGCTTAAAATTATGTTTTTAAAGCTTCGAAACTTCAATATCAATTTGTGAAAACAGAATTTGAACCTTGACTGTCCATGATCTCCTAAAGTGATCAAATATAGCCTAAAATGCGTGTTTAGGACTTCAATTTTGGAGTTTTTCCGAGACAGATATCCTTAGTCACCCCCCCCCCCTCTCTCACCTTACATCTCCAAAGATTAAAACTGCGTTTCTAAAACTTCCATTTTGAAAAAATTCCGAGGAAAGAACTCTTCACCCCTTTTCCTTACGTCCCCAAAGATAGACCAAAATTTTCTTTCTTAGAAATTTGCGTGAATAGGAGAGTTCGCTAACCCTTCCTTCTGACAGATAGCCTAAAATGAACTTCAGCTTTAAGAATGATTTTTAGAGGGAAACCTATCGCTGTTCCCTCTTCCTCCTAACATTATAAAACAAACCCCAAAGTCGGAGGGCGTCAATTACGGAAATGTTTCTGGAGAGAACCGCTTGGCTTCACAACATTTTTTAAGCCATTAGGAAGCCTCTCAACGTCACCAAAGACAGCTTAGAATTGTGTTTTTGAGACTTCAGTGCCGAAAAATTTCTAAAGAAAGAACCCGAACCTTCCCCTTTCAACCAAACCACCAAAGATACCCTTAAAATTGATTTCAATTTCAATTCAAAAAACATTTCAATAAGACACCTCAGCGCCTCTCTCTCCCCTAACGCCTACAACTGCGTTAGAATACGCATGCAATTGCGTTGCCAAAGATAGCCTAAAAATAGCATATTTCAGAGCTTAAAATTTTCGCATTGAGTATCCGACCATTACCGATTTCTTTGACTTCTTCTAAGTACCCTAAGCTGCATTTTAAAATTTCGTAAAATTTCCTTTCGTCGCCCACCGATCCCCTAACGTCAACAAAAAAACACTAAAAGAGACTTAATTTTGAAAAACATCGGGAGCAAACCCGCCATTTTTAATAACTTTACTAAAATTGCGGTTTTGACTTAAATTAAACAATTTTCTCCAAGTGTGGGCCCTTATCCCCCTCCCCCCCCCCTTTTTTTTTCTTTTGAAGTATATAGAGAATAAAAAGGTCTTATTTTTTCTTCAATTAAATTTCTAATTTTAGTTTAAACACGTTTGGCAGTATTGTGAATTAGCTATTTCACAACGAAAGGGCGCAAATTGAGGAACCGCCCCGGGCGGCAAACACTGTAGCTACGCCACTGCCCCCAACACCCCCTCCCCCTTGCTGTGCCACTGAGTCGGAGTACAAATTAAAAAACAAAAACAAAAGGAAGCTAAAGAAAGTAAAAAAAAAAGAGAGAGACTTTAAAAAAAGAAAAGACTTTGAAAAGCAGATGAGGATCCAATCCATACTGAGAAGTAAGCTCAATAACAGATTAAAGCGTTCAAAAAAAAAAAAAAAAGCGTTGATCAAAATACTGGTTATCGGATAAATTGGTGTACCGACAGTGCACTCACTCATTTCACTTTTTCGCTACTTCGTAAAATATTTACCTTTCTGGAATTATAATGCCAAAAAAGAAGAAAAACGGAAGAGAAGCCCGAAATTGCACATCCTAGTTTCTAATCAGACTTGCCGCATCGATTGAAGATGTTACCTGGCAATCAACTGTCACCAATCGGCTGGTCTCAAAGTCTGAGCACAAATCTAAAAAAAATCTATACGAAGCTTAAGAAAGTAAAACGAAACAACAGAAAAAAAAACTCCATCCTTAAGTTTTAAACAAGAACTTTAGGAAAAAGAAAAGACTTCGAAAAGCAGAAGAGGGCTTCTAATCCATGCTGAGAGGTAAGCTCAATAACGCATTAAAGCTTTCCAAGAAGAGGAAGGGATGATGGAAAAATGTTGCCATCTGGAGTTTTAACAAAAAAAGATTCTTCAACTTTTTTTTATACTGGCTTATTTTCTAGTTTTATTCTTTTCGGCTTAGATGAAAGGCGACAGGCAGACTCGTTCGAATAGAATCGGAGTTTTTACACCCCTTTGCTCTCCAGTCCCGTTCTTCTTCAACAGCATGGAGTTTTTCAAGATCTGAAGCAACGCACTTGAAGTAGATCCTGGTTGGATGATTGTTATTTCACGCGGAAATAAAAAGTGCTAGAAAAGGTTTTTATGATAAGTTGAGAGAAAATTTGACCAAGAAGGTTTGGTGAAAGTGAAGTACTTTTGTAAGGTGAATTGAATATTTGGAGGAGGATTTTTGTTGGAAGTAAGTGTTGAAATTATGATGTCATTGAAGACTTAGAGAAGATGTATATAAATAGAAGACACACACACACACAAAAAAAAGGGACCGAAGATGTTATAAATAAATAATGAGTTCGCTGAATCAACTGAGCATTAGCATTTTGTCGAAGGTGTTGACCAATATTGTGCTTATGATATCATTAGAAAATTTAACAATATTTTTCTGACTAGATGGACACGATTTCAAGATCTGAAGCTAAGCATTTGAAGTAGATATTGATTGGATGATTGTTATTTCTTGCGGAAATAAAAAGTGCTAGAAATGTTTTTTATGATAAGTTGAGAATTTGATCAAGAAGGTTTGGTGAAAGTAAAGTTGCTTTTTTTTTAAGGTACATCGAAGCTTTGGAGGATTGTTTTTGGTGGAAGTAACTGTTGAAATTATGATGTCGTTGAAGACTTAGAGAAGATAAATGTAATAGAAGGCACACACACAAAAGTGATCAAAGGTGTTTAAAATGAATAGTGAGAACTTTCTAGAACTCGCTGAAACAATTGAGCATTAGCATTTTGTCGAAGATGCCGATATTGTGCTTATGATAGCAATAGAAAATGTGACAAGATTTTTCTGACTAGATGGACACGATTTAAAGATCTGGAGCTAAGCATTTGAAGTAGATCCTGGTTGGATGACTGTTATTTTATGCGAAAATAAAAAGTGCTAGAAAAGGTTTTTATAATAAGTTGAGAATTTGACCAAGAAGGTTTGGTGAAAGTAAAGTTGTATTTTTTTTAAGGTACAGTGAAGCTTTGGAGGAGGGTTTTTGTTGGAAGTAACTGCTGAAATTATGATGTCATTGAATACTTAGAGAACATATATGTAATAGAAGACACACATAAAAAAAAGTGACCAAAGATGTTTTAAATGAATAATGAGTTCGCTGAATCAACTGAGCATTAGCATTTTGTAGAAGACGTTGGCCGATATTGTGCTTATGATACATTATTACAGTGGCTCACACAGGAATTTCTCAAAGGGAAAGGGGGGGGGGGGGGTCCAGGATCGAAGGTCCACCATTCTCATGTCATAGTCCAACAAGCATCCAAACATACTCTTTTGAAATACACCGTCAGCTCAGTCATTTCCAGCCGAAGACTGCAGTTTCGTGCTATTAGCCCTCATCAGCTCGGCATAGGAAAGTGACTGAGCTGGAGATGGAAAACCTCTTAGGGAAGCCATGAGTGCCAAACAAACTGGTAGCTAATATAGAATTAGCACAGACCAGACGAGTGACCGAAGCATTGGTTCGGTTCAACTCGAAGATTTAAGGCAATGCATGGTATTTTCAGTAAATTACCGGTGCCCATTAGCTAAGGCTAAAGTAGAAATACATCCTATGCCGGGCTGATGAGTGCTAATAAGCATGAAACTGCAGTCCTCGGCTAGAAATGACTGAGGTGGCGGTGCATTTCATGTATTTCTGCTTTATCCCTGGCTAATGGGCGATAATTTTCTGAATATTCTCTCTTGATTTTATCCAATTTTCGAGATCAAAAAACGTTAAAAAATATACATTAAATTGTTCCTTAGCTTTAGTTAATAAAATTAATTTAAGAATAACAAATACTTAATTAAAGTACCAGAAAGCACATGAATGGTTGTGCCTAAGAACAGCGAAGCAAAATCATCATTCTAGAACAATTTTAAGTTCACATACACTTCGAATTTGTTGGGGAAGATAGAGAAAATATATTTTTTTTCCATTATAATATACTCAATTAAAAAAAAAAACTCAAGAGCTATGGGAGGGATCCGGACCCCCTGGACCTTCCCTTTGTGTGCACCACTCTAGAACATAATAGAAAATGTGACAAGATTTTTCGAACAAGATGGAATTCGATTTCAAGATCTGAAATAAAGCATTTGAAGTAGATACTGATTGGATGATTTTTATTTCATGCGAAAATAAAAAGTTATAGAAGCAACTTAATGATAAGTTGAGAATTTGACCAAAAAATACATGTTGTAAAAGACCAATAAAAGAAAAACTGTCACGAAAGGTGTTTTAATTAATAATGAGATCTTTACTATGATTCTCCGAATAAATTGGGCGTTGACAATTTTCACTAGGTATATGGATCACGGAGATATTGGTAGAGATTTTTAAAGGCGTGTTAATACTCTTTGACATTTTTAGGAGGCGTGAAATTAATTTTGGAGGGGTGAAATGCGAAAACAGTAAATCCTCATGCAAATAATCGCGGATGATCGAATAACTCGCGTGTTTCAACAATGAAACTCGCGCCACGGCAGGATCATTTGATAATGTGTTTCGGTAATATTTAACATGCTGGGAAAGGATTTATTGTGACAAGGCTGAACTCGATCCGGTCACTTAACTGTTTTACTGTCATTTCAGGGGAATGAAGAAACGAAAGAATTGTCAGCAATGAACGCCATCTACTGGAGTTTATCTAGAGTTAGGGTTAAAATTTCAACTATCGAAATATCACCAAACATGCAATTGCTTATTTCAAATGTAAAAGAGTAGAAGCAATTTTCACCCGTTACACCTTGACGGGCGACTTTCTAGTAACGTAATAGTGATTAATCCTACATTTAAAAAAAAAATTAATTTGAATTTTGACATCTTGAATTCAAATTATGTTTTTCGCAATCACGAGTGTGTGTGTGGGGGGGGGATATGTGTGTTTGTGTGTATGGGGTATGTGTGTGTAGGCATGTGTGTTTGTAAATGTGTGCAGGCATGAAAGTGTGGGTAGTTTTGTGTGTGTGTAGGTTTTTGTGTGTGTATATGTGTAAGTGTCTGTATGTATGTGTGTGTGTGTGTGTGTAGTTGTGCATGTATGCGCGTGTGTGTAGGACATGGATGCAACCTGTAGACGGCTTTCGCTATAGGAGCAGCATCGTGAGGAGCCCGCCTGTCCACGGTGATGGTGCAGAGGGTGGCGGTGGGAAAAATCAAAGGACCTCAAAAACAGTCAAATAAAAGCAATAAGCAATCGTGATTGCTCAAAAAAAAAAAAAAACCGACTTTCGAAGAACCGAATGCAGAATGACCGAAAAGGGAGAGATTTGTACTTACTTTGAAAAAAAAAAAGAATGTTTTTTCTTTGAAGTTCCAACAATAATAATTAAAATTTGTGTAACAATTATTTTTAGCAATCAATGTCCAATGCTTACTTAAAATTAACAAGCGATAAAATATACGTAAAGTAATTTTATCAAAGATACTGGTGAATTACCTGAAAAGTTGTTCTTTTTTTTTCAGTTAAAAATAATGGTTAACATTTCTAACTTGAACTTTTTAACCTCGACACTTGAGTTTTTATATTTCTTTTTCTATCCCTTTCGGACCTATCTAGAGAGCTTAGGGTTTTCTTTAATTTTAGACAAGTAGTTTAGCTTTGTATGATGGGACACAAATATTTTAAACAAATACAATAGCCTCCCAATTTCTCTTAACATACATGTTTAAGCATAGTTCGATGTAAATGTAAAAAGAAAAACAGTGTTTTGGTTAAACTGTAAGGTTTTTCTTTAATTTATTTTAAGGATTTTTCAAAAAATATATTTCAAAGATATTTCATTGCTATGATCTTGATGATATTCTAGGTTATCAAAATCAGGGTTAGTGATGCGTATCAAAAATGGGAATGGATAAACACTAGTACTTTTTAAAATGATTTGGTAGAAACAATTATGTGTCGTTTATTGTTGGTTGGTCAGAACTGTCTCTGGCTTGTAAAATTTGTGGAAATTTCCCAACCCCTCGATTGTCGACATCGCATTTGTAATATTTTTGACAAGAAAAGAAAAAAAAAAAAAAAAAAGAAAGAAAGAAAGAGAAGAAGAAAAGAAAAAAGAGATCGCTGAAGACGAAGGCTTCTAAAAGCTTCCAAGTTGCAATTTTAGCAAAAGGTCTAAACATTGAAATAATTTATAAAGTGGTTTAATATCATTCTTCGTGCAAAATAATGGTACATAATACGATATAAATTCTTGTTCTAAAACAAACTCTTCAGTACATTTCTCACCGCTAAATTACTTTTATTGTGTGAAAACGATTAAATTAAACGATGAACTAAGTGGATCCGGTGTGCTAAGTATCATTTGTAGAAATATTGAACATTAAGCTACCCCCTCCCCTCTTAAATACATTTGTATCTTTTAAATGACTGTCGTTGAATCTTTTTTTTTCTATTTAAAGAAATATAATCCATCTTTGGAACGTCACTTAAAAGATTTGTCACACGTTATAAATAGTTCTGAAGAAAAAAGAACATAGTTCACATGAAAAGTATTCGAAAACGATTTGCGCATCACGTTTCAGTTTCGCAATCGAGCCAAGGACATTTTAGCTGGTTCAATTAACAATTTTTATTTTTCTTTTAACTGCCAGTCAGTTTAACTGATGTAAAGCATTTGTCTTTTTCTTAAGAGAAAAAGAGTGAATGGTTGTATTTCATATCACATGTGAAGAGCTTTGCGAGTTAAATCACTGTTGGCATTACTTGGAATTACTTTTACAAAAACTAAAGTATAATGTTTTTCTACAAACAACGAGAAAAGTTTATACATAGGACTAGATTTCAATTCTTCACTCACAAGTTTTTGTTAAATCTTTTCTTATTGGACCAGCCATTTTTTTCTTTTTAATTTTTTTTATTGACTGAAAATAATAAAAAGTAACATGATTACAAGTTGCCATCTACTACAAAACTTCTGTGTTAGTGTAACAACAAAATATACAGGGCCGTATGCAAGGAGAGGGTTCTTAGGGTTCAAACCCCCTCCGAAGCTTTTCAAAAGCATTCCAAAAAGTGCTTTTCATCATACTGTTTGGCTGAAAAATTATAAATACCACTTCATTTTTTAAATTCTTTTCAATTCTTTTTCAATTTCATTTGAAAAATGATATTTTTATTGAAAAGTTGTACTATCTACAGCATTACTTTTTTTTATTCCTTTATTTCATTTTATTTGTAGTTACAGTCAACCCTCGTTTATCGCGGTTTATTCGTTCCAGACTTTACCGCGATAACTGAATTTCTGCGAAGTAGGATTCTGTATATATTTTTCTACTTAGAGTGCATAAAACTTACGGCAATTTAAATAGGTTTTTATCATAGTTAGAGCCCCCCTAGACATGAAACAGCACCCTTAGCCACCATTATATTTGTATTACTTAATATATTGCACAAAATATGAGAAAATTAGATATGTTACACGTAATAGATATCACAATGTTAATTATTGGGAAATAAACTACACACACACGCAGTTCTTACACACTACTACTAGTCTGTGAAAAAACCTCAACTTGTTCGTATTGGGAAATTACACACACACGCAGTTCTTGCACACTAGTCTGAAAAAACCTCAACTTGTTCGATGCTGAATCAATTGCCCGTCAGTGACCGTAGGAGCCCCCGTTCTTCCCTCTACATTTACGTATACAACTTAAAAAGCTAGTACATTGTTGAACACCATTTACAGATGTATTTATCCCCTAGTAATAATACAGTGATTTATACTTTCCAGTTAGTGCTTAACGGTTAAAATGAGATAGCGATTCCCTACACTTTCTTCGGCGATTTTATACCTCCACGTACAGCTAACCCCTCAGACCTTACTTAAAAGTTTACCTTACTTAAAAGACATATACTTTGTTATTCTTTTGTAGAAAAAAATTTACACGAGCGCATAAAAAAGGCTAATTATTATATTTGAAAAAAAAAAAAAAAAAAAAAAAACCGTAGAAAAAACCGCGATGTAATGAAGCCGCGAAAGTCGAAGCGCGAAGTAGCGAGGGATGACTGTATTGCAAACATGATTTCTTACAAAAACATTTAAAACCATCGATTTTTTTTTTAAATTTGAGGCGTCCAAGATCTGTATTTAACCAATTTAATCATTGTCAAAACAGATTACACCTTAAGAAACGTTAATTCGAATGTGCTTATACGTGAGCGTGCGCACCTATTCTTTTGAGTTATCAAAAATACATCGATTAATAAAGGTACAAAGGAGTTATGTACTGCACGCATTAGAGTTTTTTCACCATTAGATAAATGCATCATATTTTTCATTTGCTTAAAATTGCACCAAAAATCAATAGAATATACAATCAAATCAAATTTAATTGATTAGGTTTTACGAAAAATATGTAAATATGTTTGGTAAAAAAACTCCCCGAAACAAAAGTCTGGTTACGACCCTGAAAATAACTGAGGTGAATAAGAAAAAAAAAGGTTATGTTTAGTCAATAACACCTAGAACTTTTAAATTAGCCGAATAAATTCTTGCACCCATGCTTACAAATTATTTTATTCATTAAACACGAAACAAGAAATTGTTGTAGTCTTATAATATCGAATTATTTCTGACTACAAAAATACATGTCAACTATGACCATGATGAAATATTTGTAGCAAGTCTATTGTCAAAACCTATGCAACAAACCAAGTCTGAAAAGTAACATGCTGAATCAGTTCAAATTTAGGAACCTTTCTCCTTACTGGAACACAGGGCCGACTAAAGGCCATGCCTGCCTAATCGGAAACTATGGGCCCGGCGCCTAGGGTGGTCCAGTTCAGAATCATAGTACAAGTTTTTTAAGTTTTATGAGGGGAGGTGTGCCTGGCGACAAAATTGATTTTTAAGTTACTTTGGTACCGATTTTCGAAGGGAATGTTTGGTAAATAATGTTGTTAATTCATAGCGCAGCATCCTGAAATCTCTGAAAAATGTTCAAACAAAGTCAAAAAATTATCAGTATCAGTTATCAGTACAAAAGAATTCAAATGTAGCAACTGATCTGGGACAGGGAGAGTTGGCATTTTGCCAACACTGAATTAAAAAAAAAAAAATCTATATAAAAATAGAAGGGTATTTAGACATTTTTTAAATCTGAATGTACTCGCGCTCTATTTCTATAACAATAAATTTTACTATTTCAAATGTTTTACTGCTGTGTATTTTCTGAAATTGAACTAATGAATAAGATTCTGAAAATTGTTTTTGCAAGTTTGATCTCGTGAATAGCGTCAACGTGAGCGTTGAAAGAATCACTATTTTGAAAGACACTTCGTGTCCCCGTAATTTCGAACTAGTCTGATAAATTCTGATTTTTTCCATAAAGCAAATAAAATACAAGTTCTTAACCACGCTACCACATTGCTTCATGCTTTCACAAAGGTTGAACTACCGTAGGAAAATATGTCAAGAGCAGAGTAATATCCAATGACATGCACTTGAAAACATCCTTTCAAACCTCAAGAGCAATAATTTGGTCTCGGAGGCCCATTAAATGATAATCCGCGGCTATTTTCTTCAATAACACACTCTTGAAAATATCTTTTCAAATGCAAGCCTCCCGATTGGCTTCCTCCCCAGTCTGTTAAGAGGTAAGGTCACTATATTAGTAAAGCCAGCTTGTCCGACATTTTGGTTCTAAACTAGGACGGGTGATACCAGGGGTTTCCCGAACTTAAATTTTTGGGAGGGCGGAAACTCACAATTTGCCGAATGGAACTCCAAATTTTGCCGAATGGAGCTCCAAATTTTGTTGAATGGAACTCCAACTTTTGCCGGATGATGATAATTTTGCAGAATGAAGCTCCAAATTTCTCCGAATGATGATAATTTTGCCGAATCTTCACATTTTGTTGAGTGGAACTCCAACTTTTACCGGATGATGATAATTTTGCCAAATAAAACTCCAATTTTTGCCGACGGATGATAATTTTGCCGAGTGGAACTCCAAATTTTGCCGAATGAAACTCCAAATTTCGCCGAATAATGATAATTTTGCGGAATGGAGCTCCAAATTTTGTTGAATGGAACTTAAAAATTTCGCCGAATGATGATAATTCTTCTTCCGAATAAGTATATTTTTTTAAGGTCACAGTGACCTTCCGTGGCCTCCTATCAGGATGATACCACTGTTATGCGTACCAAACTGGAGTTGAAGAAAACTAGTAGCAAATTGTCAGGTATGTTGCTTGTTTGGTGTTTGACTATTTCAGTCTATAAAAGGAGAAGATTCCATTTATTCAGATTTAAAAGAAGTGAGGTATGAAAGTGCCATTGTTCACACGAAACATCTCCCGATAAGCTATTATTAAATTTAAGAAATCAGTAACCTTGCTGGATTTGCTCAAAATGACGTGTTAGTCGATAATAGTCTCTTCAGTTATCTTTAGAATGTAGCAGCAAAAGCGACTATATTAACGTAAAATTCAGTATAGTACCTTGTTTATTCGGACTAGAATTGGGACCAAAGGCAATCCGGATAAACGAAAATCCAGGTAATCCGGCTAATATGGGAAATAAGCAAAACAAGTTCTTAAATAAGCATAAGCAGGCATACCCTTTATTTCAGCAAAAAAAAAAAAAAAAACAATGCTTTCTAACAAAATTACATAGGATTGTTTCGTGCCAGCACTTAATAATTCATAGTTCCGTTGCAGTGGTTTCAAGCTGACGTTCCTAGTACGTCAAGGTGTTTGTTAGATTGCTATAATTTACTGCACTATCGTATATAGGAGTCGTATATTTAATCAAAAAGCGATTGTGTTTTTTTTTTATGAAAGAGCATGCTTAAAAATAGAGGATTAAAGCATTTTTTAAACAATTAGACAAAGTTTTATATTTAAAAAAAAATATTTTTATCGGTGCGCAGATTCAATTTCCTTTTTTAAGCTTCTGCGCATGACATCACAAGTGATAAAATGCCATTCACTGATGCCGTTAGCGCAGAGCGCAATATTTTGGCGAAAGATCGGTAAAAATGTTATAACGCAATAAAAGTAATGATTTTCATGTTTGCTTCAGAAAAGCCTTCATTCAAAATTCTCATTATGATCTTTATTAACATTACTGTTCAATGGCTTTTTTTTTTTTTTTTTAACAATGCGTAAACATTCAGGGCACCAATGGAGTAGCCCACCAAAGTACATAACTTGTGCCGTCAAAAGACCACGCCTTATTTCCAAAATCGGCATTAAACGAAATTAAATAAAACATAACTGCTGGGAAAATAAAAGTTTTTTTCGGCATTGTGTTATCTTTTTTACTTATTCTATCAATTTCAGTGACTAAAAGTAGTACTTTTGACTGAAAGAAACACCCCCATTTGAAATTATTAAAAATTTAAATTTATGTGACTTTTATTTTTTTTTCAAAAACTACAAATTTAATATTAACCGGAGATCCGGACAAACGGGAGCCGGATAAACGAGGTTCTACTGTACTTGAAACGAGGCGAATTGAAAGCTCTCTTAGACAGGCCCGACGAGAAACCATGTCAGCCAGGGACGAATACAAGGGAGGGGCGATGGGGGCGATCACCCCTCCTTTGAGGGATTCTCCACTGGTAATTTTTCGAAAATGAAGTTCAAAAAAAAAAAAAAAAACCAAAAAAAAAAAAAAAAAAAACGCAAATTTAGAAGAGTTTCATTGATGTTGGGAGAAAAGAACTTTAGGTTTGGGACCCTATCTCGGAACTGTTTTGGAATTAAAATCCAAAACCTTGGTGATCAGTACTTTTAAATCAGTATACATAGTAAAAATTAAATAATAAAAAAATTCAATCGCTCTTCCCTTGAAAAATTTCTGGATCCGTCCTTGATGTCAGCCAAGTCGGAAACTAGGGGCCCGGCGATACTGACGCAAATAGAAAGAAAAGAAGAAAGAAAAAGGGGGTTAAAAACCCCGAATAAGAGAAAACGTAAAGATTAAAGTAAAATTTTCTCTTTTAGTAGTTACTGTTGTGGCACTTAAAATAGAGTTCATTGTTTTCTAGAAAGCAGTTTTAATTTTTTTCCTCTCCCTCCCTTTCCCTTCTTTCCTTCTTTTTCTTTTATCCGCCCCCTCCCTTTTTTTCTTATTTTCCACCTTTTCTCCCCCCCCTTTTTCTCTTTCCCCCTTTTCTTTTTTTTTCTCCTTTTTCTTTTTTTTTTCTTTTTCTTTTTTTTTTCTTTTTTTTGGGGAGGCGGGAGGACCTGGCGACATAACTGACAAGAGGCCCGCCTTTTGACTCTCTGCGTTCTTTTTTTTTCTCCTTTTTCTTTTCTTTTTTCTTTTTTTTTTTGAGGCGGGAGGACCCGGCGACATAACTGACAAGGGGCCCGCCTTGACTCTCTGCGTTCTTTTTTTTTCTCTCCTTTTTCTTTTCTTTTTTTTGGGGGGGGGGAGGCGGGAGGACCCGGCGACATAACTGACAAGGGGCCTGCCTTGACTCTCTGCGTTCTTTTTTTTTTCTCCTTTTTCTTTTTTTTTGGGGGGGGGGGGAGGCGGGAGGACCCGGCGACATAACTGACAAGGGGCCCGCCTTGACTCTCTGCGGCAGGGCCTGATTAAGGCACAGGCCGCCTGGGCCTGGGGCCCCATTTTCTTAATTGGGGCCCCGAATTTTTAAAAACTTATGCATAGCATTAAAGAATCATGTATTAATTTTTGTGAAAATAATTAAAAAAAACCCTCTTTTAAGTAAATCTTAAACATTATTTTGCATTAACATAAAGTGATAGAATAGAGAGGGGGCCTCTAAAGCATTGTGGGCCTAGGGCCTCACTTTTAGTTAGTCAGACCCTCTTCTGCGGCCCTGCTCTTGGAACCAAAATGTCGGATAGGTCGGCCTGTCCTTCAAAGCGGTTCTATTGAGAGGTAATCTGCAATTGTCCTTTCTCTCTTGAATGCTTCCTTTCCAAAAGCCAAAATTGCTCACAAATCAGGCATGTTTCACGAAATACGAACTCGTGTCGTGCTGCAGGGAAGAAGATTCGCGGAAATCGTTGTTAAAGATAGATTGCTGTGCTGTTCAGTCAATTGAAAGTTCTACTCATAGAATTGCATTGCACTTAATTTGAGTAGAGCGAACGTTGGATCGTAATGGCCGAATTCAATGGAATATTAGATTGCTTCGAGGTATTTTTGAAATCCAATTATGGGGGGCTGTAGTTCATTTAAATACATGTAAGACGTATTATGTTTTCTTTAACCGACTTCGAATGGCTTTTATTAAGGATTTTGGAGAACTGCCTTTAGTATTTTGTGGTATAATTGCAAAGAGCATTCAAAAGCAAAATTGCTTCTAAAAATCTAATGCTTGTGCGTAGGAAAAAAGATGCTGATTCAAATGACAATAGCACGAGTGGAAGATAATTTTAATAATTTTGTTTGGAAACAATTTGATAAAAAGCTTTCAAGATTGCGTGTCATAAATTTTTAAAATGGTTCTCATGAAAATATTTCTGAAAAGTAATTCAGTATTTAAACGAAAAATCCTTTTCCATAGAAAATAACATCTAGCAGGGGGCGAAAATTGTTAAGATTTAAAAGTGGACTAATGCTTCTTTACTAATATAATAAAGCTGAAAGTCTCTCTGTCCGGAGGAGGTCTGGATGTCTGGATCTCTTTGACGCGCATAGCGCCTAGACCGTTCGGCCGATTTTCATGAAATTTGGCACAAAGTTAGTTTGTTGCATGGGGGTGTGCACCTCAAAGCGATTTTTCGAAAATTCGATGTGGTTCTTTTTCTATTCCACTTTTAAGAACAAAAATATCATAAAATGGACGAGTAAATGACGAAATTATCATAACGTGGAACCGTAACATGGGCGCAAGCCAATTGGCGAGATACGAAATTATCATAACGTGGAACCGTAACTTGGGTACAAGCCAATTGGCGAGAAAATTCACCATACATTATTTGAAAATATGCAGGCGAACCAAAAGACCTTTTAATTTTTCTACTACGGGCAAAGCCGTGCGGGTACCACTAGTGAGTAATAAATTTGCAGATTATTTATTATCCTGAAGATATGGACAGGCAATATCAATGCGATTTAACTCAAATTGTTTTTGTGTTTTCAGAAGAAAAATGTAATTAGTATTCAGGGTTCAGCTTATTTTATATGCACTCTTTTGCTTATATGCTCCCAATTTTATCTGTCGATGTTAACTTGGCGAATAACTTTTTTTTTAGCAACTTAAGTTCAGTCCATTGAACACACACACAAAGAAAGTTTAATATTTAAAAAAATACTTTTTAATCGGTGGGCAGATTCAATTTTATTTTTTTCACTTCTGCGCATGACATCACGAGTGATGAAATGCCATTCACTAATGCCATTAGCGCAGAGCGCAATATTTGATTCACTTCTTTGCTTGCATGTACTGGCAACAATGTGGTTGATAACAAGCGTAGAGCGCAATATTTAATTCGTTTCTTAATTATCGTATCGTAGAAACGCGGTATACAGCAAGCGTAAAGCATTCAGCGCTCCGGTGGAGTAGCCCGCCAAAATTCATCATTTGTGACGTCATAAAGACCGCTCCTTGTTTGAAAAATTGGACATTTTAAAAAATCAATTAAAAATTAAACGTTTTGAAATGAAAAGATTTTTCTCGTTCCACGTTATTTTTTTGCTCATTCTATCGACTTTAGTGACTAAAAGTAGTACTTTTGGCTGATGGGAAACAACCCCATTGGATTTTAATAGTTTTAATGTCTTTGTTGGTATAGATGAAGGTAAACGCTCTTCAAGTATTGTATAGTTTGAGGACTTAATCAATAATGTTTTTTTAAGGAAGAAAATGTATCGACCAAATTCCATGAACATTTTCTTACTAAGCCCCTAATCGCCAAAGTTTATTTTCATGACATTTTCGTAACCCCACTTTGGCTCTCTCACCACTCAGAACCACACCATAACGATTCATTCCATAAAAGGTTGCAACTAATATTTCAACCCAGGGGTGCTCACAGAGGGGTATTATGGAGCAAGTTGCGCCATCTGAATTTTTGGGTGGATTTTTAATTTTTTTAAATAAATTTATTTTTTGATTTATTTTTGATTTAAATTATTTATTTTATTTTGTTTCATTCTATTTATATTTTATTCATTTATTAATTTAGTTTGTGTGTCTGTGTGCGTGTAGGTCATTGGCATAGCACAGAACTTTTCTAATAAAATTATAATAATAATACATAATAATAACAATAAATGAATAATTAACTAAATAAAAATATTTTAAAAAATAAGTAAATTAAAAAAAAAAAAGGAGAGCTAAAAAATAAAAAGAGAAAGAGGATTGAGAAAATTGAACTAGGAGGAGGGGGGGGGGGCACTCCTGTTTCAACCTAATATCGCGACTACGTTCGGCTTTTCGAATGGAGACTCGTTGATCTTTACCGAGTGCAGATTTTCCATAGAAGATAAAAAGAAAATCAATTTCTTGTAGGCGCACACGCTTTCCGAATTCCTACAAGATCATTCGCTCTAATGCAGTGTAGACCTCTCCGATAAAATCCTCCAGGAAGGGTAATATTTCTCTATTTTATTTGACATTTCTTCAACAATCGGATAAAATTGCTCCGAAATTGAAAACGTTTCTCGAAATGGAACGAACCATTTCCGTAATAGCGATCTCGAAACTCGGTGGAAAACTGGCAATGCAGGAGGCATCAAGTGCTTGGCACCATTCATTCAATCGAAGGCTTTTTGAGAATTTAAAGTGCTTGGCGATTCCAGCGAGGATTGATTATCCTAAAAGGTTTATTTCCTTTTCAAAATTAAAATGGAGTTGATCCGACTTTCAGCCAAGTCGGAGTCTCTGCAGATAGTGCAGATGGAGGCTTTATCAAACAAAAAGATACGTGTAGAAAACGTATAAGTTTTAGATATTGTACCATTCATTCAATTGAAGGCTTATTGAGAATTTCAAGTGCTCTCAATTCTAGCGAAAAATAAAATTGTTCCAATAGGTTTATTTCCTTTTCAAAATTAAAACAGAGTTAATCCGATTTTCAGCAAAGTCAGGGTATCTGCAGATGGAGATCAATATCAGACAAGAAAGATAG
This sequence comes from Uloborus diversus, assembly GCF_026930045.1. Taxonomy (NCBI): domain Eukaryota; kingdom Metazoa; phylum Arthropoda; class Arachnida; order Araneae; family Uloboridae; genus Uloborus; species Uloborus diversus. Next base: position 159,144,716 of record NC_072736.1, read on the forward strand.
GAGTGTAAGACGTACAAGTTTTAGATATTGTACCATTCATTCAATTGAAGGCTTATTGAGAATTTTAAAGGCTCTCAATTCCAGCGAAAATTAAAATTGTTCCAATAGGTTTATTTCCTTTTCAAAATCAAAACAGAGTTGATCCGACTTTCAGCCAAGTCAGGGTATCTGCAGATGGAGAGTATTATCAAACAACAAAGATATGAGTGGAAAACGTACTATAAATTTTAAATATTGTACCATTCATTCAATTAAAAGCTTTTTGAGACTTTGAAGTGCTCTCAGTTCCAGCGAGGATTAAAATTGTTCCAAAATATTTATTTCCTTTTCAAAATTAAAATTTCAACTTTTAACAAGAATAAGGGGATTTGCATATGGAAATTACTATATTTAAACAAGAAGATATATGTGAAATATATATAAATTTTAGAGATTCTACCTTTTATTCAATCAAAATTTTTTGAGACTTTGAAGTACTCTCAATTCCTGCGAAAACTAATTATCCTAAAAGGTTTATTTCCTTTTCAAAATTAAAATTGAGTTGATCCGACTTTCAGCCAAGTCAGGGAGGGTATTTGCAGATGGTGGGTATTATCAAGCAAGAAAAATACGGGTGGAAGATGAACAAGTTTTAGACATTGTACCATTCATTCAATGGAAGGCTTATTGAGAATTTCAAGTGCTCTCAATGCCAGCGAAAATTAAAATTGTTCCAATAGGTTTATTTCCTTTTCAAAATCAAAACAGAGTTGATCCGACTTTCAGCCAAGTCAGGGTATCTGCAGATGGAGAGTATTATCAAACAACAAAGATATGAGTGGAAGACGTACTATGAATTTTAAATATTGTACCATTCATTCAATTAAAAGCTTTTCGAGACTTTGAAGTGCTCTCAGTTCCACCGAGGATTAAAATTGTTCCAAAATATTTATTTCCTTTTCAAAATAAAAAATTTCAACTTTTAACAAAAATAGGGGGATTTGTATGTAGAGATTACTAAATTCAAACAGGAAGTTGTCTGTGGAATATATATAAAATTTAAACATTGTACCATTCATTCAATCAAAAGCTTTCTCAGGCTTGGAAGTTCTCTGAATTCCTGCGAAAACTGATTATTCTAAAGGGTACTGATTATTCTAAAAGGTTCATTTCCTTTTCAAAATTAAATTTCAACTAACAACAAAGTCTGGGTGTCTGCAGATAAATAGTATTACAGTCAACTCCCGCTACAACGCGATTCGACTTACGCGAAATGGCTATAACGCGAGTTTTTCCCGAGTAACGAATTTTCGGGCTAACGCGAATTCCTCTTCTGCAATACGAATTTTTTTGGAAGGAAGTATCGGTTTCGTTATTGGGTCCTAAATATTGATTTCGTGAATATATTTTATCCCTATTGCGTCACTGATATCGAAAGTTCCCTTCACCATACTAGTCCACGCATCGCTTTATTAGTGTATCAAGTAACCACTCGGCGTCTTTCTTTCTAAATATTAAAGTTGATTAAGTGATGTACGTGCCATGTAGTTTTATTTTATGTCTTTCCCTGCCATTGATCATTTATTTTGTGCATCTCAACAGTTTTTTATGTTGAATGAAGCAGCTTTTTAATGTTTTAATTACTGTAAAAGTACAGTTCTTAATTATAAGAAACTTTAATATTTTGTTGAGGAATGCTTTAAATCAGTTTGAGGGGTGTTTATAAGTGTCTTAAAGTATTTGGTATGTTTCAAAAAATATTGTATGCATACCCTTTTCTACAACGCGAAATTTCAACTTAGGCGAAGAATCTTGGAACGCATCCCTCGCGTAAGTCGGGACTCGACTGTATCATATTATCAAACAAGAAATATGTGTGTGGAAGTCGTACAAAGTACAAAATATCAAATTATAGGCATTGTACCATTGATTCAATTGAAAGCTTATTGAGAATTTAAAGTGCTCTCAATTCCGTCGAGGATTTATTATCCCAAAAGATTTATTCGCCTTTCGAAATTAAAATCGAGTTTATTCAACTTTGAACAAAGTCAGGGAATTTGCAAGTGGAGATTATTATCAAACAAGAAAGATGCGTTTCGAAGACGTACACGTTTTAGACATTGTACTATTTATTGAATTGAAGGCCTTTTGAGAGTTTAAATTCTTGAGAATTCAATTCTATCGATGATTGTCGATTCTAAACATTTTTTTTAAAATTAAAATACAGTCGGTTTAATTTTTCAAAAAGATCGGGGGTCTTGCAGATGGAGATTATTATATTCAAACTAGAAAATCGCCCGTCAAGGTATGACTGGTGAGAATTGCTTCTACATTTGAACGAAGCCATTGCCTGTTTGGTGATAGTTTGATAGTAGAAATTTCAACCCTAACTCCATTGGATTAACCCTAAATCCTAGTCGATAGCGTTCATTGTTGACCACTTTTTCGTTTCTTCATTCACCTGAAATGACACAGTCTTACCGGTAAAACAGTTCAGTTACCGGATCCAGTTCAGCCTTGTCAAAATAAAGCCTTTCCCTGCATGTCGAACATTGCCGAAAATATTATCAAGTTATAAATAACTTACTGAATTTTTGGTGCTTCAACAATGAAACAATGCGTTACTGTCGCAACACACATGTGCTGCGACGGTAACGGATAATGTCGTCACGCAATGCCATGGCGCGAGTTTCATTGTTGATGACGTCAGAGCGTTACTCGATCAGTGAATTGGCGATTATATGCATGAGAATATGAAAGATATGTCATTTATGTGGGAGGCTTACACATTTTAGTCATGTGATATTTTTCAAAGACGTCAAATGCCAAATATCATGTGATGATATTGGCATTTTAATGACTTTTTACGAGAGTCACCATCACGCATTCTTTTTATTTCTGTTTTACAATTCAGCACGCAAATTTAAGTTTATGGTTCTTCAAATGTGTTTCGGAAAACGTTCTATGCACGGGTGGTTTTAAGACTGAGGCCCGTGGGACTTTTCTTATTTCAAGTTAATTGTAATTGAAACGTGGACAAAGTTGACATTGAAAAGGAGTTAAGTGGCAAAGACGAAATTTCACAGAAGGAAAAAATTATTAAGAATAATTAAAATAACTGCTAACGAATTGTTTTTTCAGACCAAACTATTGGCAGCCTACGACCTGTTTGTTCATTGGTATGATTTTAGCAGTTACAGTCGACTCCCGCTGCAAAGTGATTCGACTTACGTGAAATGGCTATAACGCGAGTTTTTCACCAGTAATGAATTCTAGAGCTAACGCGAATTCTTCACCCGCAACATGAAAATTTTCGGAACGAATAATCAGCTTCCTTATTGGCTACGAAATATTGATTTCGTGAATGGATTTGCGTCCCTTTAGCATCCTTGACGGCGGAAGTTCCCGCACCAAGCTAGCTACACAGCGCTTTGTTAGTGTATCCAATAACCACTCGGTAATTCTCATTTATTATTATTATTTATTTATTTATTTATTTTTCATTCCAATTATCAAAGTTTATAAAATGTGATACCACCTTGTCGTGCTGTTTCATCTAAAGTTTATGAAGATGGAAAGAAAAAGAGAAAGCTTTTGACAAATAAAGAAAAGTTAAGATTTTCGATGCGTTTGAAAAATTAAAAAATGCGTTGAAGGCAGCACGACACTAAGTGTTAGTGAAACTTCCATACGTACAATTTAAAATCGAGAAAAAAAGATGTCCGTAAAAATTCAGAACTTAGTTGATTTCTAGGTTGTGGCCTCCTATAAACTACTACCTAACGTAACTGACAACCCACCAAATCCAGAGTAAAACACTAATTTAACAAAACGTCTTTAAAACTAAACCTACTCAGTTACGTTAGGTAGTAGTTTATCGGAGGCCCCGACTTCAAATGGTTATTAAAAATTAAGAGATCGTATATAATTAGTTATCTATTAAAATAATTCATCATATAGTAATTAAAATCAGTATTTATTTTGTAATTGGGTGTTTAGTTTATTAATTTTTGTACAGGAATTCTAAAATAAATTTGATTTATACGTTTGGGTAGGAAATCGTATTTTAGTATGACCAATTTTTTTTTTACTTTTTAGTTCCTCTTTGTTTTTTGAAGTCGGTTCTTTTTTTATTTGAAAATAATTTATTTTGCTAGAAAAGTTCCGTGCAGCATCAATAACACACACACATACACACAAAGTAATTAAATAAAATGAAAATAAAAGAAAATAAAATAAAAAAATAGTTTTAACTCAAAATAAATCAACAATTTTTTTTAAATAAATAAATTTAAAATTTTTTAAAATCCCCTCCCCCCAATTTTTGCTAGCGCAGCTTGCGCCATAATCCCCCCCCCCCGTGGGCACCCCTGTCTAAAAGTATCACTTGAAAACCGAAATTGACACGAACCATCTTTCAATCACAAAAATGGGCAACTGCAGTCATATGTAAAGGAATAACAACCATATAATCTCATTATCTTTGCTTCATAATTGATTATGCCTCATTTATCATTTCACATAATTTATCTTCCATTGTCTTATCCATAATTTGTTATTATTGCATCATTTCAACTGTCAACTGATATTTTAATATTATTAATATCATGTATCAATTGCTTCCAAATGAAGTCATTACGACACTTGCTTCTCTAACTCTTACAAAATCAGAAAATTTGCTACAACATTAAACGCTCTTTAGAACGACCTCCCATTACTGCGAGCACTCCTTTACAGCGACCGATGAATGAAGTTTTGTTCGCTATTCCATTGATGCAATGCTTTTTCAACGTCCGTTTGAACATCCAAACTGAAACTTCCGATATATTGTCCAAAATCAAATTTTGCCTTTATTTCAAATTCTCAAGACATTCGAAAACTAATATTTAGTATGTTCTGTTTCTGAAAATCAAATCTTTCTATTGAGAGAAGTTATTTGATAGTGAAAGGGTCACAGAAGGGATGAGAACCACAAACAAATGATGAACATTAAATTAATACTTTTTTACAAAATCAAATGGGCTGATTATTGCATTGGCATTACCAACTTGTTTAATTACTCAGAGGTGCCCATCCCCCCAAATTCAATGGCGCAAATCCCCCCCCCCATTTTTATCAGTCCTCTTTCCCTTATTTATTTTTAAACTCTTTTTTTATCTCATTAATTTAAATATGTATTTTTTATTTAATTTTTTTTTACTATTATTTTTATTTACTTTTTAAAAAGTATTATTTATTTATTTATTTATTTATTATTATTATTTTATTATTTGAAAATTTCTGTGCTATGCCAATGACACACACACACACACAAACTAAATAAATGAAATAAAATATGAATAGAATAAAATAAAACACATAATTTAAATTAAATAAATCAATAAATCAATTTAAATTCATAAAGTTAAAAAAAATAATTTAAAAAAAAGAATCCAAAAATTTTAATGGCGAAACTTGCGCCATAATCCTCTTTGGGCACTCCTGATTAACTAAACCATCAGCATAGTAATTTTCGATACAATTAATAGCACTGGGCTAATAAATAACAAAATGTAATAATCTCTAACTGACGAATGGATGTTTGCTGAAGTGTTTCAAGTTCTGTGAAAATATTCACCACAGACCTTTATTATCCGAGTTTGACACTGAAACAGAATATAAATTCGCTGCTTTCCGAAATACAGCAGAGCTCCAGTTCCACAAATACACCAAAAGAGAACTTGTGAAAAATAACAGCTGTGCTCATCTGAGAAGGATTGTCGCATTTAAATGAAGCCTTTCAAATTAATTCTAGTGATTAGAACTCCGAACCATTTATCAATCCCGAAGGGTGTGAAAGACGCTTTTGCTCATTAGGATGCTAATTAAATAGCGTGTAATTAGCGTCTAAAAGAATCTGAATTTATTGACATTCGATGGCGAAACAGCATGCCAAAACTCTTTGTATGCTGCTATTTATTGGAATTTCCTTTGAGTTTGTGAAGTTCTTATGTTTTACCAGTTTAGTTTTACAGAAGTTCGAGTTAAAACTTTTTGAAATCTGTGAGTCATTGAGAAATTTTCAATTTGAGCTGTTACTTTTTATGTGATTTGTTATTTACTGTTACGCTGTTTTAGCTGTTATTTACTGTTACTTTTGCTTGTGTTTTGAAATCGCGTTTTACTTCCATTTTCATTGTTCAAAATATAAAGAAGGCTTGTCGTTAGGTTAAACGAGAACAAAAAAAAAAAAAAGAAAGAAAGGAAAAAAAAAAAAAAAAAAAAGACCTTAAAGTAAATCAGCTACATATAAAGCTGGAAATAATTTTTCACATTTTATTTCAGCATGTAAATGCAATTGTCCTATTCCTCTCGCCGTCCCATCCTGCCACTCTTCCCCATTCCCCACGTTACTAAATCATCCATTTTATAAAATCCATTATTTCCCCGACTGCTTCTATTATATTTATTCAGTACTGTGCTCATTTGCCCAAATAATCTTCGTCTAAAATCCGGGAAAGTGTACAGCCTAAGTACCACAGCCAAAACTGCGCTTTATTATTTTTATTTTTTAAACTTTGTAATTTCTAGGCAACAGCAGCTAAACCGACTAAACTATTCTGAAGTTCTAAACTCAGCTTGCTTTGCTATTAATAAGTCATTGTGAAGTGTGAATTTCATCTCTATCTTTTTGTGTGTTTATTTTGAGCAAATTCTTGGTTCCCCCCCCCCCCCCCTTACAGTCCATTAAAATCAATAGAATTTTTGTGAACTATGAGTTGAAGTAGTATTCCTTTAATTTACTTTTATTCTTCCCGTTTTTCAACTGCATTCGCAAAAAATTTCCGATTCAGATTTCAAAAATGTCTATTTTAATATCTGTTAATCAATTGTTAACCAGTCTTTGCGTGATGTCTCTTCTCACAGATAGTTTTCTCTTCCAGATTCACCAAGACCTTCCAAGAATTCCAAGTTCATTAATTAGTTTCAGACTTTCGCCATATAAAGTTTCTTCATCTTTGGAATTCATTAAACAAGATTTTACTCCTTATCCTCGGGCTTCCAGCTCATTCAGTAAGTAGTACGTTGACCTTTCTCTCTTTTTCGTTGTAGTTAGAGGTGTTTTTCAACTCGCCACTAAGTTCCCAAATGCCAGATTTGAGCAGCAAACAAAGATTTATTCTCATCCATTTCTTTATCCTGTTTAATTCGTGGAAGTGGAAGTAAAAGTTTTTACACTCGCTCGATTATGAAACGAGCTTTTTGAACAATTCTTCACGTCTGTTTCAACTGTCAAAATTAATTTTCACCTGAAAGAAAGTAGAAGAAACCTGTCTTTGACAATGAAATAACTAAGAGCTTGAAATACTGAAAGAAAAGGTTTAAATTTAAAGGAAACAAACCACGTTCATTTCGTCAACACTGGTCAGGCAACGCCAGGGGATAGTTAAATAGCACCGAGAATCTTTCTGAAGGGCAAAAACTTCGTCTGACTATGGAATTTGAAAAATAACGTCTTGAAATGGCTAGAGGAGACAGGATTTGTAATGAGAATATCTTTTTTGTCTCCATTCACAACAGATTCAATATTCTTTCTCTCTTTCTTTTTCATTTTAAAATTTTTGTTCTCTTCCAATTTTATTATTATGTATTGTACTTATTTAACTTCTTTTGGGGGAAAAGCATTTCTTGATTAACTCTATTCAATAGAAGATAAATTTAGGCAATCAATGTAAAACGCTTTTTTTTTTCTGTTTCACTTTAACTGTGCAGTTTCATGACTATAAAAACAGAGTTAAACCAGACTACTCTCAGTTCAAACTCCACTTCTTTTAAAACTATGTAACTATGCATTTTTCCGAATTCTTAACGTTTCATACAAAAGAACTTTGAGGGTCTAGATTTAATTAACGATTGACCTTCATTTTTCGATTAAATTTACTAAATAACCAATTTTGACTCAATTAATTCCAAAAAGGTTTAGCTCTTTCTTTAATTTGTCTAAAAGCTGATGTCCGATATAAGCACCAATTTTCCTAAATCAGAAAGGAGAGTAGCACCACCAGTAGGCACTTCATCCTCCTAACTCAGCGGTTCCCAACCCAAGGGCGCCCATATAGGGGGGCAAGGGGGGCTCAAGCCCCCTCTTTGAAATTAGAACTTCCTTGCTTTTGGTACTTTTTTCTTTGCAAAAATGTAAAAACATTTATTTCCAGCCATTAATGAATAAGTTATTAAAAATGAAATATTTTAATGACTCTAATCTGTCTTGAAATCGGTTTCTATGGAGAAAATACCCCCCTAACCAATGGGGAAAATATCTGAGCCCCCCCCCTTACAATTTTGCATATGGGCGTCCTTGTCCCAACCTTTTTACTTGTGCGGCCCACCTGTTTTGTAGAAAACACCATTGAGGCCCACTATATACTATATATTATTTGCACAGCCAAAATTTACTTTGTGGGGGTTTGGGGCGGGGGGGGGGGTATCAGCTCATATAGCTGTCCTTAAGTGCAAAAGTCATCGAAGTTAAAGCTACATGGAATTTTTGACACTGTTTTTCCTCTACGAGTAATTTGGTATCTGAAATGAAACTGGATAGTTTTAGAATTTTTTTTAAAGGAGTTTCTGATGCATTAGATTTCATCTCTTCTCAACTATAGGGGAAAGTTCCTTAGAAATACGAAAAATCTTAATCATAAAGTTCCTTATTGGCTATTAGTCAGGGAGAGCTGCTCTTGAGTGTAAATGACGGTACGTCTAATAAGTGAATTTTCGCTAAAAACGGAAATTTAGACCCCAAGATTTATCTTGATGGTTTAGATTCTCGACCAGTGTCCACGGCCCAGTGACACGCTGTTCGCGGCCCACTTGTGGGCCGCGGCCCATGGGTTGGGAACCGCTGTACCTAACTACATCCTTCAGATAAATATCTCCCTCTTTATAAAATATTAAAGAAAAATAAGTGAAAACTAGTGGTAAAAATAATGTCACATTGTAAATCAGAGTCGTATTTATTCATTATTTTTCTAACATGGACATTTTTTTTTTCTAATTTCATTGAAAGGACAAACACAGTAATAATCTTCTAATCCTATTTGTCTTAAGTCTTAGGGTCGATATTATTCTGAAATTCTGGAAACGGTAAGGGCTGGGTCATGACTTCATGAGCCCTGTTGCTCCCCTGTAGTAAGAAACTTGTAAATTCGGAAACTAGTTAAAATTTGTTCAATGGATATTTATTTGTTTCCACTGTGCAGTTATTTCTCTCTCTGCTTTTATATTATTGTTATTATTACTATTATTTTTCTTATTGTTGATATCACTATAACTGTTAATATTATTATTGTTATTGATGATATTTTTATTACTATTGAGAGTATTATATTTATAATTGAATTTTTTTTACTATTGTTAGTATTATCATTGATATTATTAATTACATTATTATTATTGATATTATAACTATTATTAGCATTATTAATGATGTTATTAATTATTAATAATGCTAATTTTTTATAGCATTACTATTTTTAATACAAATGCTTTAATGCTAATTACTATTTTCTTATTATTGATATAATTGTTATTATTATTAATATTATTATTACTATTATTATTATTGTTGTTGTTGTTGCTGCTGCTATTATTGTTATTTTATTATTATTATTGTTGTTATTGACACTTTTATTGTTATTATTATTATTACTATTATTGTTATTATTATTATTGTTGTTGTTGTTGCTGCTGCTATTATTGTTATTTTATTATTATTATTGTTGTTATTGACACTTTTATTGTTATTATTATTATTAATATTATAGCTATTATTAGCATTATTAATGATGTTATTAATTATATTATTACTATATTATTAGTGCTATTATTAATATTATTATTGTTGTTGCTGCTATTGTTGTTGTTATTAATATTATAAATATTACTGCCTTTATTTTGGCTTCCCAATAATTTCAGAGAACTTAAGACTCAGCAATAATATATTGTCAGATACTCCGAACTGTTACAGCATACTTTATTTTTCCTACACTGCAAGTAATTACGCAACTTTAAATTCCGTTGAACCTCGAGTCCCAATCGATGAATAATTTAATTGATATTATTATTATTAATATTAATATTGTTGTTGTTGTTGTTGCTATTGTTCTTGTTATTAATATTATAAATATTACTGCCTTTATTTTGGCTTCCCAATAATTTCAGAGAACTTAAGACTCAGCAATAATATATTGTCAGATACTCCGAACTGTTACAGCATACTTTATTTTTAATACACTGCGAGTAATTACGCAACTTTAAATTCCGTTGAACCTCGAGTCCCGATCGATAAATAATTTAATTGATATTATTATTATTAATATTATTATTGTTGTTGTTGTTGTTGCTATTGTTCTTGTTCTTAATATTATAAATATTACTGCCTTTATTTTGGCTTCCCAATAATTTCAGAGAACTTAAGACTCAGCAATAATATATTGTCAGATACTCCGAACTGTTACAGCATACTTTATTTTTCCTACACTGCAAGTAATTACGCAACTTTAAATTCCGTTGAACCTCGAGTCCAGATCGATGAATAATTTACTGCACATTCCTTATCAGCATATCTTGTTCCTGAAAAGTAATTTTAAACTGAAAAGACTTTCGAGAAATATCTTCTTTTCTTCAACTTCAAGTCAATATTTAATTTCCAAAACATTTATCCCTCCACGAAACCCTGATAATGAAATGCTGCGGCACGAAATTCGATGATTAAGCAGAGAGGGGGGGGGGGAATCCGATGAAATATGGCGACAAAATTTCAAACACTTTGGCACACATTTTCAAATTAGTGCCGGCTTAAACGAAACGTAAAAAGAGTAGGAAAGAACTTTATCTCTCCTAAGACGTGCTCCAGAAGCGAATCCAAACAACCAACAAGCATCAAGTCCATTATTAATCAGTTCTAATGATTAAAGGGGGTTGTTCTGAGAAGTCTTTCAAGCGCGAGGAATATTTTAGATCGGCTGGGGGAGTGCGTGGATGGTGGCAGAAGCAATAACTTCCATTCCTTTTCCTCTTTTTTTTATACATCCCTCCCCCTCCGACAAAATAACACTCCATCATTTTGACGTTAATTCTCACTTATCTACCCCTCTTCGTTGTCCATTACTCTCTTCTCTCACTCGTACCGCCATTTTCTCTTCTTCTTCCTTCGGTCTTCGGAGCGATCGTTTCAGTTCTTTTACACCCTCCCCCTCCCGTCGGGAGATTTTATTTATTTTATTCCACGCATCCTCTACCGTTCCAAGCTTCATCTCGTGGTGGAAGATACCAGTCTCCATCAGCGAAGTTGGTGAAGTTTTGATGTGTGATGCATTTCGGCTCATTCGTTCGTTCTTTTGCGTGTTGTTTAGGCAACCATTCAAATAAGGGTATTGAAACTAACAAATTGAGCTTTTTTTAAACTGTGCCAGTCTTTAACAACAATGCCACTGATACCGGTTTGATAATACAGTTAACCCTCGTTTATCGCGGTTAATTCGTTCCAGACTTCACCGCGATAACTGAATTTCCGCGAAATAGGATTCTGTATTTATAAACCGAATATTTTCCTAATTAGAGGGCCTAAAACTTACTGACGACAATTTAAATGGGTTTTTAACATAGTTAGAGCCCCTAGACATGAAACAGCACCCTTATCCAACATTACATTTGTATTACTTAATATATTGCATAAAATATGAGAAAACGAGATATATTAGACGGAATCGATATCACATCAATTTGGGAAATAAAATACACACACACACACACACATTCAGTTCTTACACACTACTACTAACCTATGAAAATAGCTCCACTTCAACTTGTTCAATGATGAATTAATTTCCAGTTAGTGACCGTGTGTACCCCCTTTCTTCCTCTACATTTATCCTCATCAAAGGTATTACACATACAGCTTAAAAAGCTAGTGCGTTGTTGAACACCATTAGAGATGTATTTATCCCCTATACAGTGATTTAGATACTTTGCAGTTAGCGTTTAAGGTTAAATTGAGATAAACTTTCTTCGGCGATTTTAAACCTCCACTCCCTCAACTAGTAAAACTACAGTCCCTAAGAAGAGCTTACCTTACTTGAAAGACATAATTTGTAATTCTCTTGTAAGAAAAGTACACACGAGTACATAAAAAAGGCTCATTGCTATAATTGAAAAAAAAAAAAAAAAAAAAAACTGAAAAAACCGCGATGTAGTGAAACCGCGAAAGTCGAAGCGCGAAGTAGCGAGAGACGACTGTACACCTAAATCTGTTTTTATGCGGTGGATAGGGACCGCATAAAAAAAACGCCTAAAAAAACTGTTCGAAACTTCACAAGTAGCTATAAAAAGTTGTTTTCGCAACACAGTTAAAATATTTTTTAATGTGGATAGGGACAGCATGAAAAAAGTCTCGCATAGAAAATGACCCAAAATGTTACAAAATAACTAGGAAATGCTTTTCTTTAAAACAAAACGAAGTAAACCAAGTGATGATAGTTTTGTCGAGTAGTCGGGCAAGATTTCCCGAATAAGGAATTTTTTGCGAGGTCACAGTGACTTCCCATCGGGGTGCCTTGCCTATGTCGTCACTTGAAGAAACTGCCTTGCACTCGTTTTAAAAATAATTTCGTCAATTGAGTCCCTGTCATACGTATTTGAATTGTCAAAACATTGTCATACGTATACCGCACAGAAAAAAAATTAATTTGAATTTTGACATTTTGAATTCAAATTATGTTTTTCGCAATCACGAGTGTGTGTGTGTGTAGGCGTGTGTGTGTGGGGAGGGTATGTGTGTTTGTGTGTAGGCATATGTGTTTGTGTCTGTGTGCAGGCATGAGTGTGTGGGTAGGTGTGTGTATGTTTGTGTAGGTGTCTATATGTATGCGTGTGTGTGTGTGTGTATGTTCGTGTAGGTGTCTATATGTATGTGTGTAGGTGTATGTGTGTGTAGGTGTATGTATGTAGTGTGTGTGTATGTATGCGTGTGTGTGTGTGTGTAGGATATGGATGCAACCTGGAGACGGCTTTCGTTATAGGAGCAGTATCGTGAGGATCCGGTTGACGGTGATGCTGCAGAGGGTGGCGATGGCGGTGGAAAAATAGAATGATAGAGCACATCAAAACAGTCAAGTAAAAGCAATAAGCAATCGTAATTGCTCAAAAAAAAAAAAAAAATGCACAAAAAAAGACAGCACACAAACAGGTTTGGGTGTATTTTTAAACAAAACATTTAAAACCGTTAATTGCTGAGCACAAGTCAAGATTTTTGAGCAATCACGAACTGCTTGACCAAAGTTGCTCTGATTTTTTGTATTATCATTACAACGAGAATAAATTTAGCGTGCTGTTTTAATATTCATTAAAAGGACAAATTTTCTTCTCCATGGTTACAAATCGGTTTCTTTCGTTCAAGACTTAACTTAAGCAGATTTCATTTTAAAAAGGAGGGAGGGATGTAAAATTACGTTTTTTTTTTTTTTTTTCAGGAAAAAAGACCCCCATCCGGCAGAAGATAATCAAAGATTTCAGTAGCATTATAAATGAAAACTTTTACTATTTACTTAGTTCTAATCGAGACTTATAGATTTGCCGTTAACGTTATTTTAGAGTTATTGATGTTGCTATGGCTTTTGAGAAACTGACGTCGTTGTTCTAACGGAGACTTTTAGAGAACTTATTCATAGGGGAAATTTCGAAGTTGTTTTTCCAATTCTGATGGTGATTAGAAGAGATAATGTTAGCCTTATTCGGAATAATTTTGGCATTCTGAAAAAGGGGTTTTTCAAACTATTATCCTTTTCCACATATTTTTAATCAGACTGTTAACGTTATTTGAAAGTTGTTACCTCTATTCTTTTTTCTTTGACGGATTTTGTTTTAACAGGTGCCCTTATCGTAATAATGAGTTTAAAGGAATATTTTTCTTTTTCTAATGGATAGTTTGGCGGGACTAATAAGGATTTTTAGGGACTATTGTCTTCACTCTAATAGGAAACCTTAAGGACTCTTGTCTCCAATCAATAAAGCATTTTTTAGGGACTAATGTCGAGATTGTACTGGGGACTTTGCAGGACTTTTGTCTTAATTCTAATCAAAATAATTCAAAGATTCTGTTGCCTTTGTTCTAATGATCCTTTTATCTATATTTCTCCTCATTCATTCGTGTATTTCGATTTTTAGGGGAGTGTAAACTTAATTTACGAAGTTTTCTCATTCAAATTGGAATTTTGTGGCGACTAAGGTTCAAACTTTAACGGGGATTTTTAGGAACTGGTTGCCATTATTCCGACTTATGGCAACATTCCATAATTTGATTTCTTCGGTTGTTGATATTTTCGAGGTAGACTGTGCAACGGGGGGCAGCGCAGCTAGTTACTAATAAATTTTTAAAAATTAAGGCAATTTTATATCTCTTAATTTTGAAGCAAAGCCAAAATTCAATTTTTAAAATTTCTGATTTTTTAAAATTCTTATGTTCAACTTTTAATTTAACTAACTACATAACATTTTAGTTTCACCACCAATGTACTAATTCTATGTACTCAATAAAAAAAAAATCAAATGTCGAAATCTTCTCGACTACCAATGAAACTGCGCAATGACTTAGTATTTCGTAATTTATTAGAAAACGAGCTGATGTGTTGTGCATCACATGACTTCCTTTTACTCCAGTTAATGATAATAGCGCCTTGGAGTAAGCAAGGAAACACTAAATACTTTCACCCATAGACTAATAATAAGAGTAGACCGAGCTATGGCAACCCTTTTGCTGCTCATAAACCAAACCATGTGACTGGTGGATATCCTAGCAACAGCGGGCGTTAATCGTAGCAGACGATCAACGCCAGCGCGAAATAAAATAAATAGAATTGATGGAACACGGAAGAATGATCTTTTATGGAGTCCGATTTGTAAATTTGTTATTCTAAGTTGTAAATATTTTGTTAATATAGTGAGTTTTTCGTTTAGATAGTATTGTGTATTTTCTTTAGTCAATTTCAATAACTCTCTAAGCAATAAAAGAGGCAAGCGACCAAGAAGAATCAGCAAACGGTAAGATTTTTACCTACAGTTTCAATTTAAGATACCGATTAGTACATTTTTGCGTTAACGCAAAACGTTTACGCCATTTCGTTCACGCCAATGCTGACAGCTCCAAATGAAATAAAAGTTACCGAAAACTGATCAAAAACTATTACTAATGTCAAAATAATGCATAACTAAAAGAAAAACAGTTCACTCTCTGCACCTGGAAGTTTTTTTTAGTGAAAACACATTGTCTTAAAATGCATGCCGAGTGCCAAACTATAGATAATGCTGCCATCTAGCAACCATGCTGCCAAAGTCTTCGCCAAACCCTTCCACTAGTCACATGATACATCTATGAACCAATTTTCTTCATCAGTAAGAATGAGAAAGCTCGGTCTACTCTTATTATTAGTCTATGCTTTCACCCCTAGTTTCTTGCGAACCGAAGCAAAAAAAGTTTTACATAGATTTATTTCCCCATTATTGGCAATTTTAATGTGATTCAGTGGTTAACTCTTTAAATATCACCAACATTGGCCAAATTAAAACCAGACTAAAAAATTAAAAAAAAAAATCTCCAAATGTATCGCCAAGTTGGCGACAAAACTTGGCGGGCAAAAGCTTGGCGATATATCGCCAAGTGTTTGACAAATTATAACAACGCTTGAGTTAGCATTGAAATTAACAATAATTTCCCCCCCAAAAAGGTGTAAAAGACCCCTTAGGAACATTCGAATGCAACCAAACGAGAAGGTGCACAACTAGACCCCACTAGGAGTCTACGTACCAAATTTCAACGTTCTAGAACATACCGTTTTTGAGTTATGCGAGATACATACGTACATACACACATATGCATATACATACGTACATACGGACGTCACGAGAAAACTACTGTAATTAACTCGGGAATCGTCAAAATGGGTATTTCGGGTGTCTGTACGTTCCTAGGCATATATCCACGTGTGGTCGGGTTGAAAAAAAAAAAAAAAAACGCAACATTCATTCAGGGGTGAGTAAAATGGAAACTAAGGCCGATTTTTGAGTGAAATTTTTTTCGCGAATACAATACTTCCTTTTTTAGCCTACTTTCCCAGTAAAAGTCAGAAAAAGAAGAAATAAGCATGAAAGAAGGCTTAATGCATCTTAAAAATATCGCAAAAAAAAGTCAAAAATAAATAAAATAATTAAATAAATATTTAAAAATTGGAAAGTAGGGTATTGAGATGGGGGAAAATGTCTGTCTGTCTGTCTGTCTGTCCCCCCCCCCCCCTAATAACTTTTGAATGAATAGTCCGATTCGAACAAACTTTTTTTTGTTCGAAAGATCTCGGCGAGGACACTTCATTCCCATATTACACTTTTTGATTTGAACTATTTTTTGTTCAATTTTGAACAGTTCAAAAAAACTTAACATTAGCGCCTACGGGGAAATTCAAGGCAATTCCGAACTGTGAGCCGAATTTGCTTCAAACAAACTTTGTAGGACAAAACTTTTGATGAAAAAGTTGTATACAAAATATATTTTTGATTTGAACAATTTTCCGTTCAATTTTGAACAGTTCAAATCCCTTAACATTAGCGCCTACGGGGAAACTGAAAGTCGATGTAGATTCCGTACTTGAAGGCGGATTTACTTCAAACAAATTTTGTTGGAAATAGCTCTTGACGCCAAACTCCAGACTTCGACTCCGAGAATTTAGGGGCACTTGACTCCGACTCCGACTCCTGTGCCCGATAATTAATCGGACTCCGACTTCCCGATTTCGACTCTGACTTCGTAGCTTTGGCAAAAATTTATACACGGAGGACAAATGACTGACTCCGATTCTCAGATATTCGACTCCGACTCCTTTACCCCAAAATGAGATTGACTCTGACTCCGCAGCTATGGTTTTGACTGTGAAATAATTATTGTTGATCTGACTTGTTTTTATTTTTACGCAAAAGTTTTAATTTAGGTATTCAGTTTTCGGCGAATAAACTCGAAGTCATTTATGTTTCTACATAAAGATATGCGCAGACGATTTTTTTTTTTTTTTTTTTTTTTTTTTTTTTTTTTGACAATGAAAATTATTTCTTTAAGTTGACATTTTATTGTTTTTATTTGTTTCGGTAAGTGAATTAATTCATTTAAAATATTGTTTTTGGCAACAGGGGTAAAAGAAACGATTTTTTTTTGTGATATGATGTACTTATTTTAATGAGCTTATTAATTTTAATTATTATTTTTTCGTTTTGAAAGCTGTTAAAGATTTTTTGAATGGAAAAAAGTGTATTAGCTGTGCTTTGTTTAAAAGTTGCTGCATTTTTTTTTTTTTTTTTCCTTTTTTTTTTACGCATCTAATTTTTTTTAGAGAGTGAGGAATATTTTATTCCTAGAAATCAGTTTAAAGTATTTTAAAAATATGTTTGAAAAAATTTGCGATTTTTGCTATTTTTGAGAATATTGATCATGCACTAGAAAGTAGTATGGGTATACGGGAAAGTAGGCTCGTCTAGTTCTAGACAGAACTTCTTGTTGTAAAAGGAAGTAAAAAAAATCATTTGGTGTTAATGTAAAATATGCAATTATTCTCTATTCAGTGTTGTAAATTATGTTTCTTAGATGTTGTTGGAACGCATCAAATGACGAGCAGTAACAAATGTTAACTTATTTCGAAGTCAGCCTGCATCTGTTCGTGATAAAGACTAATGAAATAGAAATTGAATTTGATTGATTTTGTGCCATTATGCATAGTAGATTTCCGTGCTCGCCGGCTATTGAAACACGCCAAGACCAATTTGAGATATATTTGGAACATTAATATTTGTTCGGAAGTTAAATATTGTCATTTTTTTCCGGTTAATGTTTCTACGAAAAGAATAACGACATAGAAGGAACATTAAAAGGTAATTTTCTTCATGTTTCGAACTAGTCAAACATTCCTTTTGACTGTAAAACATACTGATTCAATTACCACAAAATTTGCATAGAATGTTTTCCATTTATGGCAATACAAAACACGTGATGTATTTTAATCGACATTTAAGACCTATATACATATCGTTTAGCATGAATTTAACATTGGTAGAATGTTCTTTTCTTGAGCAATCACGATTGCTTATTGTTCTCACTTGACTGTTTTGATGTGCTATCATTTTATTTTCCCACCAGCACCCTCTGCAGCATCACCCTCGACCGGGTCCTTACGATGCTGCTCCTATAGCGAAAACCGTCTCCAGGTTGCGTCAATATCCTACACTTACACGCATACATACACGCACGTACACACAAACACATACACACGAATACATACAGACGCTTACACATACACACACATACACATCCCCCCACACACAAACACTCATACACACAACTACCCACACACTCATACCTGCACACAGACACAAACACACATGCCTACCCACACATACACATACCCCCCTCACACACACAAACACACATACCCCCACACACACGCCTACATACACACACAGACACTCGTAATTGCGAAAAACATAATTTGAATTCAAGAGGTCAAAATTCAAATTAATTTTCCTTTTTTTTTCTGTTTGTAAAGAATACATTAAAAGGCATGGTGTGAAATCTTTAATGGTACAGAAAAGTCGAATGTTAGTAGAACATCATAGAAAATAATTCCAAAGCTGACAACATATGCGAGCTATTTTCTGTCCATTTCGTTAAAATGTCTTGCACAATTCTGAAAATTCAATCTTTCCTTCAGGTCTGTACTTCAATTTGCTCAGTTTTTGCTTTTTCGTTAAGCAGTTCCTTTTGCGTCCCCCCCCCCACACACACACGTTGACGTTCACACGTCACTTTTGCCAAAACTCACTGAAACTTGCTGGGGCAGAAATTTAATGCCTTTAATTTCAAAACGCACATGGACTGTCAAGAGTGTATGGACTACAAGCAACACCACACTGGAGACAGTCTCTAGTGTGGTGTTGCTACAAGTCGGAAACTACAATAATCTTTACTAATAATAAAGCTGAAAGTCTGTGTCTCTATACATGTCTGTATCTCTGGATGTCTGTTACGCGCATAGCGCCTAGACCGTTCGACCGATTTTCATGAAATTTGGCCCAGAATCAGTTTGTACTATGGGGGTGTGCACCTGGAAGCGATTTTTCGAAAATTCGATTTTGTTCTTTTTCTATTCCAATTTTAAGAACATTTTACCGAGCAAATTATCACAACGTGGATGAGTAAATTACGAAATCATCGTAACGCGGAACCGTAACATGGGCGAGCAAATGAGCATAGCAAATTGGCGAGAAATTCATCATCCATTATTCGTAAATATACAGGCGAACCAAATGACCTCTGAATTTTCTACTACGGGCAAAGTCGTGCGGGTACCGCTAGTGGATTATTAAAAGCATTTATAACAGTTGCCCTGCCCAGTCAGTTTGAGACAATGCCAAAAACAAAACTAAATATAATGTCTATTATAAAGTTTATCTTTAGTAAATTTGCCAATTAAGTTTCTAGGCTAAATTTAAGCAAACGTAGAATTGTGGATTTTCAATTTTTTTAAAATCTGAAGCGGACTTCTGTCGAACATGTACCGATCGTCTATTAAATGTCGACACGATCACTTACTACCAACTTTACTACACTAGCTTTGGACATTTTCGAAATGATGAAGTTTTAGATCCTTTCGAAATCAATTCTAAATTTCAACAGTAATTTGACAAGCAGGTTTGGCTTGTTTTGACTGTTGACTTGTTTTGAAGTTTGGCGAATGTTTTTGGAAAACCTACCAAGTATTTCACAATATAATTTCTCCATTCGTCGTTTTATAACACACAATCCAATAAAATTAATTTCGATTACAGCTGAACAACAAAATTAAAAAAATGTAATAACTTTCCGCGGTATTTTTATCGACTAAATTCGCAACTCCAAAGCACAAAAGAGGGTGCTGCAGCTGCAGCCACTGTCTAATGGCGGCTGAAAAAGGTAAAACAGCCAAATGCCGAAACTTATAATTTACTTTAATGCTTAGTGAATGACAGTAATTTTCATCGCGTTTACATGAAAATTTCTTTTCAATTCTTTTGAAATAAAATTACCTTACAAACTGTCTGAAGCCTGTAATTTACCTCAAAGAAAACACATGGAACGAAATTTTTTACCTTCCTTGGTAATACGGTTAATCACCGCAAGGTAGCGTATGCGAGCTGTGGAGTTGTGAATATGGATATGAATATTTCATCCATTCTCAGACGATTGTTATAATATCACAAGAACTTAAAACTGTCAAGGAAATATATTGGGTTTTGAAATTTTGTTCCATTTAGTTTTTTTTTTTTTTTTTTTGGCAACCATAACAATATACAACTGTTAATTCAAATCTGGTGCTCTGTTTTGAAGACTATGCCATTTCAACTTAAAATTTTCTATTTCCCAGATATTTTTAAAACGTTTGTTCGTATTTGTTTGAGCTCAATTTTTCAAAAGATATCCAGTTTATACCTCAATAGAATGGAGCAAAAAACATACGATTATCAAAATGCTCCCGTGAAAAGGTCGCATAGTGACTTGGAGATTAAAAACTCAAACCTTAATGGCATCAATCCAGAATCTAAAAGAATGAAACGAATAGACGGAAACAGTGCTGTAACCAGTCACTTCCAGATGGAAAATTCATGTGTTGATGGCTTCAGCCCTGAACCTATAGCAATTAAACTAATGAATGGAGACGGTACTGTTAGCAATCACTTCCAGATAGAAAATTCAACACTTGGTGTCTTCAATCCTGAATTTAAAGAAATAAAACGAATAGACGGAAACAGTGCTGTAACCAGTCATTCCCAGATGGAAAATTCAAATGTTGATGGCTTCAATCCTGAATCTATAGCAATCAAACTAATGAATGGAAACAGTAATGTTACCAATCACTTCCAGATGGAAAATTCAACTCTTGGTGTCTTCAATCCTGAATCTAAAGATATAAAACGAATGGACGGAAACCGTACTGTAAAGAGTCATTTCCAGATGGAAAATTCAAGTATTGATGTCTTCAGTTCTGAACCTATATCAATCAAACTAATGAATAGAAACAGTACTGCTACCAATCACTTCCAGATGGACAATCCAATTTTTGGTGTTTTCAATCCTGATTTTAAAGAAATTAAAAGAATGGATGGAAACAGTGCTGTAATCAGTCTCTTCGAGATGAACAATTCAAGTCTTATTGGCTTCAATCCTGAATCCAAAGAAATCAAGCGGATGGATGTAAACAGTACTGTAACCACTCCTCAGGAACGAAGAGGGAGAAATAAAATACCATTAAACAATTTTGAAAGATATGTTTGGAAGATACATCGAAGATTAAACCCCAACCAAGAGATATCTAGAATAACTCTCCAAGAAATCGATAATTTGCTGGTTGATGTGCTGGATAAGTTTAACTCTGAATTGAAAACACTCTCAAAGATAAATAGAGCAAAGACACTTACTGTGAAACAGTTAGAGATTGCTACAAAGCTATGTTTGCCCCAGTCCATGAATGTAATCAGTTTTGCCAACAACTTAATGGAAAAATTTAAAGCCAATAGACAATTGAACTGAGGTTTGATTCCATTGATTTTAACCGCAGTCATCATAATCAATATTTTATCTTTAAAAAATCTGTTGGTTCATTTTATGTTCAATGTAAATACATCAGTTAAGCGCCTTAAGTGAAATTGAAGATGAACCATAAAATATGCTTTGGACTTAATATTGCGTGCTTTATGTCTATAAGTACGCATGTAAGGTCGCATACGCATGTAAGGTCATCAAGTAAAATGATGATTTGATGGATTCATCATGACGTGCAACACTTGACGCATTTTCAAAAATTTTCTCCAAACTAATCGAAATAAAGCACCTATCTTCTTCTAAAACGTTGCGAAAATCAATATTGCTGAAATTTAAAATTTAGGGTTTTATTTTTAAGCAAAACATGGCGTTAAATCAGGTAAAAGCATGATTTGATCGAGTCATCCCGTTTAAGAAACACAGCGTCGAATACTTGACTGGTTTTCTAAATTTTTCTTGCCAAACTAGTCAAAATAAAGCGCTTATCTTCTTCTCAAACGTTGCGAAAATCGATATTGATAAAATTTAAAATTTAATGTTTTATTTTTAAGCAAAACATGGTGTTAAATCAGTTAAAAAGCATAATTACGTTGCGAAAATCAATATTGATGAAGTTTAAAATTTAGTGTTTTATTTGTAAGCAAAACATGGCTTTAAATCAGGTAAAAAGCGTAATTCGATAGTCATCATAACGTGGAATACTTGGCTCGTTTTCAAATTTTCTCGCCAAACTAGTCAAAATAAAGCGCTAATCTCTCAAACGCTGAAATTTAAAATTTAGGGTTACATTTTAAGCAAAACATGGCATTAAACAAGATGAAAAGTTACATTAAAATAAAAACCCCCAAATAATTGAATTAAGCCATTAAAATATGAAAAAATACGCCAAGAAAACAAATTGTTAACTGACATGAAAAGTTGCCATTGAAGCATACAATTAAAGTAAGGGGAACAAAAATGATGACTTTTTTTCAGAAATGGGGGAAATTTTTTGTCAATTTGGCATGTTCCACATTATGATAGTGCCCCCAATGATTTGCTCCAACTTCGTGAAAATCATAATAATTTTAATGATCATTTCGACTATTGTTTTTCGGTCTTACTGTTTGCCAATTGAAACAATGAGTGCCCAAAATTTGGTAACCGTGCCAAAATCTCAATTTACATATTATCCATAATAAATTAAGAGCTTTTTTTTTTTTTTTACAGTAGTACTGTTACATCCAGATTGTTTAATGCCTAGGTGCTAATTTATTTTCTTTTTCTTCCCAGAGGTGTCAATAAAGCAACAGAAAACGTGAAATAAAAAATTTACAATAATAATAAAAATAATGGCATCAATTATTTATATCTGAATTAAATGCCAAAAATCAACTAGAATTCGTTTCTCAAAAATTCAAATCACATTTTTCGCAATCAAAATTGAGACAGGAACAAAAGAAAGAACCTTTCACAGTACACTGGAAATACTGTATGCTACTTGAATAAATAGTGTAAAGGGTTAAATTGCATACTAAAGTGGAACATGCCAAATTGGCGAAAAAATTTCCCAATGCTGTAACGTCTTAGCTGTTTCTGCTCCTAATATTTAAATTTTACGTTTAAATAAAACTTTGCATGAAAATTAAGGACTTTCTTTTTTTTTCTAAATTTTTTATTTAGTGAATTATTTCTTATTTTACTTCTAAAATGTGGTGATCGGCAACAGATACAGAACACACATAAACAGGTTGTCGCTTTATTATGTGGATACAGAGTGGCTCCGCCCTCTGCCCGCTGACGCTCACCAACCCCTGAAGCAAAGATTTAAATAGTCAATTAAAAAGAATCGGATTAAAAACTCGTTACGAGTTCCGTTTGGTTGCGCCATCAAAATTTTTGGGAGGATTTTTTAATTTATTTATTTAAATTTTTTTATTGATTTATTTTGTAAAAAATATTTATTTCATTTTATTTTATTCTGTTTACATTTTATTTCAGTTATTTATTTAGTTTGTGTGTGAGTGTGTGTATGTTATTGGCGTAGCCTAGAATTTTCGAATAAAATAATAACAATAATAAGTATAAATAAATGAATAAAACTATTTGAAAAAATAAATAAAATAAAAAAGAGAGCTAAAAAATAAAGGGAAAAAGGGTTGAGAAAAATTTTGGGTGGGGGGGGGGGATTTGTGCCATTGAACATGGGGGTATGGGCACCCCTGATCACCCCCTAAGAGCAAGGGCGCACCTCCCTCAAAATATCGCGAAGACCCACTAAAAGCAGGAGTCCCCCCAGGTGAAAATTACCCCCCTAACCCCCTAAAAACGTCAATGGCACAGTCTGCGCCATGCCCCCCCCCCTTAAGTGGGCACCTCTGAGAAAGTAAGAATAAGCTCTTTTTTGATACAGAAAAAAAAAAATCTCTTTCGAACAACATAGAATGCCAAGGGACGTGGGAAATCTTTCATCCCTTTAAAAGGCAGTTTATGTGAATCTTACAAAATTAATTATAAAAAACTAATTCGAAATTTAAAATAAAAACCCCATTTGCAAACCCCCGGTGTTCGAAGTAATTTTGCACCAAATTTCAAAGCTGTAGGTGCTATAGGGTCTCCTGGACGCAGACCCGCCACAGACTTCCATTCACAATTTCTTTGACATTACTTTTTTTAATTTATAGAGTTGATTTACCCCCAGTTTCGCCGACATTCAAAATTTCCTCCCCCACTTAAAAAAAAAAAGTAGGATTGAAACTGGAAAAAAGGGAGGAGGGAAATTTGTGTCGACGAAACTGGAGGGGCGGGGGGGGGGGGGGGGGCACGATGAATATTATATTTACAAATACAAATAAATCACTTTTCCTTTAAAAAAAGATGAGTGAATGCTTACGGACTTAATACCTAGTTTTTGTGACATATAATGAAATATTGGAATGAAATTCCCTACGATAATTCCCTACAATAATCCAAGAGGATCTGCAACTTCCTTTTCTAGAGTTTCCTGCCAAAGGGAATTACTTTCCGAGAACCCTGAAGATCATGTTCTTTCGAAACAGATCTAATTCAGGCTGAAAAAGAAGTCAGAGACCATGGCACGTTACAAGATATCCCAGATGCATTGGCTACCTTACATCAGCGAGGGATCACTGGGAATTAGATTGTCCCGGGGATTTATTCAGCAGCTCGCGTAATGAGGGCCAACTTTTTTTTTTTTCTTTCCTCGGAATGGCAACAGTGTGAAATTCATATGGATCCAGGTGTTCTTCGTGGAATGTAATTACGCTGGTAGTTTAATTAGCAGCTCAGCGGGGAAAGGCAATGAGGGAAGTGCTTTAGCAGATGCTCAAATTTCGTGAATAATTTTATTTTAATGAAATGTTACGTTTTGACGAAAGTGTATTTATTTTATGTGCATAAATTCATTTTATCATGCATATAAATCGCTTGCGGAAAAGGATGCAATGACATGGGAAAATTAAATCGCGTTTTTCTTTATAAAAATACTCATTAATAGATTGTTTCTCTTACTCGTTTCGGGTAACGAACCTTTTATTCGATTTTTCCTGATCCCCCCCCAAGATCGCACATATGGGGGCAAGGAGGGCTCAAGCCCCCCCCCCCCCCATTTGAAATTAGAACTTCTTTGCTTTTAGTACTTTTTTCTTAGCAAAAATTTAGAAACATTTCTTCCCGCAATTAATGAATAAGTTATTAAAAATGTCAAATTTTAATAACTCTAACCTGTTCGGTTTCTGTGGGTAAAATATCTGAGCCTCCCCCCCCCCCCTTAAAATTTTGCATATGGGCGCCCTTGCCCCCACCTACCCACACACACTTACGTTGAAACAATTTCGATATTAACGCTTTCTTTAAAAAAATACTACAATTATAATTTTTTCATTTCAATATAAAGAACGGGGAAATGAAAACAAAAATAAATAGCAGTTTACTGAATTTTATAATGCGATGTTCTAATTGATTGTGTCGTTGTCATTTGTACAGAGAAGCAACTGTAGTCAGTTGAAAAGTTGAAGAATTTTGTGTTTCATTATATTTTCTCTTTCATTATCCACTTAAACAATGGTGGTGTTTCCCTCAGTCAAAAGTACTACTTTTAGTCAGAGAAATTGATAGAATAAGAAAAAAAAAAAAAAAAGCATGGAGTCAGAAATACATTTTTCCCCAACTTTTAACTTTTAATTCTTTTTTTTTTTTTTTTTTTTTTGAGCAATCACGACTGCTTATTGTTCTCACTTGACCGTCCTTGATGTTGTGGTTCCTTTTTCAGCTTGAACCAGGGGCCTCTGCAGCACCAACGGCCGGCGCAGCTCCTCTGGTCCTGAGCACTGTCCTCCGAAATCCGCTTCTGCTGGCCGGTGGCGTCCATGTGTGTGTGTCCTATACACGCATGCTCATGCACATACACACTCACACACGCGCGCGCCTGTACACACATACACACACACACGCCTACGGGAACACACGTAAGCCTACACATACACGCACTCAACTTTACACACGTAACCAACCAGGAGGAGGGATAAGCTTGAGGGAGGGGGGAGGGGCCGTTTCTAAATTCCAATGAGTAGGGTCTTTTCGCAACTTGTGATTGCGAAAAACCTATTTTGAATTCGATGTTTCAGAATTCAAATTAGAGTTGATTGAGGGAAGTGGGGGTCACAGGTCTTTTTTTTTTTTTTTTTTTTTTTTTAATTTTCGATTTCTAAAACAAAATGTCTCATTGTGTGACGACACTAGTGAATAAAGCCATCTTGAATCAGAGCGCGTGGTTGTCTTTTCTAGTAAGATATCACCTATTAGTAATTTTTCACTGCAAGAAATTATTAGCGGAACGAGAATGGGGTCGTTTCCAAAATTCTAAAAGTATTTTTTTCTGAAAGAACATGCTTAAAAACATAGGATCTGACCATTTTTTAAATAACTTGTTTAAATTTAATATTTTTAAAAAAATACTTTAATCGGTATGCTTTCTTGTTTATACTTCTGCCGATGACATCACAAATGATGAAATGCCGTTCAGTGTTGAAATTCACAGAACAAAATATTTAATTCGAATCTTTACTCACGTGTATTGGCAACGATAGGGTTGATAGTAAGCGTAGAGCGCAGTTTTAATTCGCTACTTGATTATCATAACGTGGAAACGCGATAGAAAGATGCGGCAAAGTGCATCATTTGTGACGTCATCGCCTTGTTTGAAAAATCTGACATTTAAAAAAAATTAATTAAAAAATAACTGTTGGGAAAATGAAAGTATTTTCTGAGTCCATGTTACTTTTTTTGCTTATTCTATCCATTTCAGTGATAAAAGTGCCATTCCACCGTCACGTGCGGGACAAAAAAAAAAAAAAAAAAACGCTTAAATTTCATTAACATTTCGTCATATCTCTTAATATTTTAATGAATCAGGGGTAAGCAATTTTTTTAATCTTTACATTTGATACAAAGATACTCCTGACACAATTATAATTTTATTAAACAATTTTGTTATTTAAAATAAAATTTATTTACGTGCGTCACGTGCGGGACATCCAAAGTCAACCTCCGGTAACTTGCTTATGAATAAACTAATATTTTTGCTCAATTAATACAGCAATGACGAAGCAAATTGTAGATTTTCAAAGCTATGGTTCCAACGTAAAGGTAACATATCTCATTAGTTTAGAAATAATTATTTAGACCATTGAAAAAAAAATATTTATTTCATTCCACGGAAAACGGTCATTTTGTCCCGCACGTGACGGTTCCTATCTTAATATATAAAAATCAATGTCCTGAGATAACATATATATATACATATATACATATATATATATACATATATCAACGCACAGCCGAAACCACTGAAGCTTCAGACTTGAAATTTGGCAGGCATGTCCGCATGATTACAAAAGTAACCACTAAGAAAGGATTTTTAGAAATCTCAATTAGTTCGGGAGAAATTAATTAAAACCCCTTAATTTCTGCGAAATTAAAAACCTGTCATTGAAATTCAAATCCCTTATTTTCGAAGGCTTTCCTCCATTCAAATCATTATTCAGTACTTCATCTCAACTTTTGGTCGATAGCGAACTATAAATTTGATATTGTATTTGTTTCTCACGTGATTCTTCGAGGCTTTTCTCAAGTCAAATCATAATGTTTCTGTCTTTTGCTTTTATTTTTTTAAAACTAGAAACGAAGTTTTTAAGAACATCATCACAGGCGGACTATCCTTTTGAAGAGCAGCCTTTTTGAGTGCAGTTTCCTGTTAAAGTTTGCTTTGCAATAACCATTAATAAGTCACAAGGACAGACATTAAAAGTAGCAGGGATCGATTTAAGAGAAGACTTTTTTTCACACGACCAATGTTATGTAGCTTGCTCCAAAGCCAGTTCATCAAGCAGTTTAATAATTTTAGAACCAGAAAAAAAACTAAAAATGTTGTATACAAAGAAGTTCTAGCTTAAACATCGGTATAACAATAAAATGTGAATGACCTGTGTTTGCAAAGATAATCAATACTTTAAAAGGATCGTTAATAACAGTTAAAGATCGGTTAAGGGCAAGGGTATATATATATATATATATAAGGAGTCCAGGGGTCTCGGAATCTTCCCAAAATTTGAAAAAGTTATAGGTAATAAGTAATTATTACAGGGGATTTTCGAAACTAGATGCACCAAGCACTGTTAACCCCTGCTAATTCCCTTACCCGAGCAATGCCGGGTACGGGAATGCCAGTATTTCATAAAAAAGAAATAATTTTTGAAGAAAGTTTTTGCTTAAGAAGTCACACATGCGTTTGTGACTTCTTAAGCAGCAAAATTTTGTTCACCATCCTTTTAAATTATTATTTTTTATTAAATGTATGAAGCGTCACGTGCGGGACAAAATGACTGTTTTCCGTGGAATGGCACCACACCGACACACCCGTCAAATTTATAAAACCATTCCTTTCTCGTCGAGTGTTAAAAAGGACATTGTCTCGCTAATAGAAGGACCTATGCTCAGAAACGTGGCTATAACTTACAATTTGCTTTATCGCCATCGATATTATAGCTCCATGTTTATCTCTAAGTAATTACGTGTAACGAAGCATGACAAATAATAAGTGGCTAAGCTTGAGTGGATTTTACTGCCCACTCTTAAAACAGAATATCATTCATTCATATAATTATTATTGCTATTATTGTCACAGCTTGACTGAGGCAGGAACGCAAAGGTCAGGTTGTCCCGGGCTGCTCTGAAAAAAAAAAAAATAATAATAATAATTTGAATTTTGACCTCTTGAATTCAAATTGTGTTTTTCGCAATCACGAGTGTGTGTGTGTGTATGTAGGCATGTGAATTTATGTGTGTGGGGGGGGGGTATGTGTGTTTGTGTGTGGGGGTATGTGTATGTGTGTGTAGGCATGTGTGTTTATTAAAGTAAGACAAAACAACGTTAGAAGAAGCACAAATTTGTAAATTACAGCAGACACGTGTTTCGGCGTTACAGGGAACGCCTTTTTCAATGCAAAAAATAATGAGCTTATGGATGAAGCTTTTGTCGGATGTCTTTTCATCCATAAGCTCATTATTTTTTGCATTGAAAAAGGCGTTTCCTGTAACGCCGAAACACGTGTCTGCTGTAATTTACAAATTTGTGCTTCTTCTAACGTTGTTTTGTCTTACTTTACTGTTCAGCACAAAGGTATTTATTTATCTTATGTGTGTTTATGTCTGTGTGCAGGTATGAGTGTGTGGGTAGTTGTGTGTATGAATGTGTGTGCGTGGGGGCGGGGTATGTGTATGTGTGTGTAGGCATATGTGTTTGTCTGTGTGCAGGCATGAATGTGTGGGTAGTTGTGTGTATGTGTGTGTTTATGTTTTTTGTGTGTGTTTGTGTAGGTGTCTGTATGTATGTGTAGGTGTATGTGTGTAGGTGTATGTGTGTGTATGTGTATGTGTGCGTGTATGTGTGTAGTTGTGTATGTGTGCGCGTGTGTGTAGGACATGGACGCAACCTGGAGACGGCTTTCGCTAGAGGAGCAGCATCGTGAGGAGCCGGTCGGCGGTGATGGTGCGGAGGGTGGCGGTGGGAAAATAAAATGATAGGACGCCAAAAACAGTCAAGTGAGAACAATAAGCAATCGTGATTGCTCAAAAAAGAGAGTTGGGTGGGGGGGAGGCTTCGAAAAGCAGCCTTCACAATATTAGAAAATGAATGATTTGAAAGTCCAAAGATAAGGACACGAGTGAATCGTAATATATAAGAAGTAATCCTTCAAAAATAAAGTATCTGTGCAGTGTACAAACCGTACGAAGTTGTAATTTTAAATTACATGTATGTAGGGGAAAAGGGGGCACATGTGATCGTGGTATGTTTAACTAGGATAACGTTAAGCAAAAAATCTCAAAAAATTCTCCGCAGTGCCAGCCCTACTATTTAACCAAACTTTCAGAGCAAGGAGCCAGTTTATGTTCCTGTGGTAACAGCTTCTTTGTTTTAAGAGATGCTGATGTACTTTTATCACTGTCTTCTTCGTGTAAAAACATACCTTTAACTAATGAGCTACATTTAATTATTGCAAACCATTAAAAGATTATTCACGTAAATTTGTGCCAAAGTTTAAATTTTGTAATTAAATTAAAATTTTTTTATTTTTGAAAATTAGTTTTAAGGTAGATGCCGGGGCGCTTGTGAACGCAACATGTAGGGGCACATGTGAACAGCTCCCATATCCTCTCCGCAAGTATAATATTAGTGTAGGCTTATTATAAGTGTTAAGAGAGATGTAGAGATTTATAACTATTGTTTTACTGCAATCAGTTAGTATATTTATTGTTAATTATTATTACATAATTACTTATTATTATTTTTTTAATTCGTTAATTACTAAATAGTTGGCTAAAAATTTAGTGGTATATAATATTTGCACGGAAAATAAAGAACAAATATTTTCTTTTACCTAAAAACTGTTTAGAAAAATTTTAAAATTCATCATCATATTCTGTATGAAGCTTAAACGTGCTATATAGCAAGAATATAGTTTACATAATAAAATGTTCTTTGTATTGTTTAGTACTCTTATAAGATTTTTTCTTTACGATCTATTGATTAGAACATATTATGAAGCTTTAAAATTTGAAAGTGAGCAGAGTTCTGTAATTCAGAAACACATATTTTCTTAATAACAGCTACTGTGCAAAGGGGGCACATGTGAACAATTGAAGACATTTTTTAAAAATTCCATAGTGTATAGAAATATTTTTTAAAAAAATCTGAAAAAATTCCATGGCACAAAGAAAAGACCCTTTTTCTGGGAGAAATTGAAAATAATTTCTGAGAAATTAAAAAAATGAAAAAACATGTTCACATGTGCCCCCTTTTCCCCTACATTGAACAAATGTAATATAAAAAAAGGTATTAGTTTTAAAACGGACGAAATGAAAATGGAAAACATACTCCAAATGAATTCATTAAAATATCTTTGGTTTAAGAAATTCTTAGATCAGATGTAATCTTTAAAAAATCATCAGTAATTACTGTACCAAAACGTTTAAAGTTAAATGAAGTTTAAAAGAATAAAACAGAAGTAATAATAAGTGCAAAAAACATCCAATTCAAAGAAAATTGGCAAAAATTAATTAATTATTCAATTAATTAGTAAAAAAGAGAAAGAAAATCTCAGTTTGTATAAATGGCAACATGTGTGTGTGTGTATGATCTTTATAGAAATCCAGCTTACGTCGGTAAAGTAGGCACAGAGGTCTTTTAATGTTCAAGAATTCACATGGAAAGGGAAGGCGGGGGGGAGGTCGCTTAAATGTCCAGAATGTTTACAGCTTTTTATAAAAATAACTGAATTATTGGAATTTTGAAAAAAATCCAAAGAGGTTTAAATAATTAATTTTTGAGTCATATAAAATAGCTCTTTTTCAATACGTAAGCGGGAAATAGTACTCTTTTTTTTTCCTTTTATTTAAGCCTGATTGTTGAACATGTGTCACTTGACACAAATTTTATTTTCGAGGTAGATCGTGGCAACGGAGCCAGTAAATAGTATATAAATAAAATACTGTATTTTAACATGCGAAAAACAGACAATAATATTTATTACCAAAAAACGCTCTGGTTTTCTTTTAATAAATTAGCTTTCATTCGTCACGAGTGATAAAAATCGTTCGCAGAAGCTGTAGAAAAAGTCTTAAGGAAATATTTTTTCAAGCAAAAGCAATGGATTATGTGACTCGCTAACTACCAATCACAAAAAGAATAAAAGGAGCGAGCACCAGCCGCGATACAGTGAAAGCAATTCGCAACTCCAGAACTCGAATGCGCTACTTTGCGGTGATTAACAATACTACCAAAAAAGGTAAAACATTCCATTTCACGTGTTTTCTTTCGGGTAAATTACAAGCTTTAGACAGGTTGTTGTGTAATGTAATTTCAGAAGACTAGAAAAGAAAGCTTCCCTCAAACACGATGAAAAATTAATGTCATTCACTAAGCGTCAAAGCATGTTATAAGCTACGCCATTTGTTTGTTTTACCTTTTTCATCCGTCATTAGACAGTGGCTGCAGCGCACCTTATAGTTTATTGGAGTTGCAAATAAGCGATCTTGATTATTCAAGAAATAACAGAAGAATTTCATTTATGTGTGTGTAGCCGCTAGATGGCGGGCATCCGGATCGTAATTTGTCTTTTGTCATTTGGCAACGAATTAACTTTTTCCCGACATTCTAAAGTTTATTTTTTTGAGAACGATGCGGCTTGAAAGCATGTAGCAACAAAAGTAGCCACCATCTAATAAATTTAAAACATCTGATTTATTGCATTTAAAATAAATCTTTTGTCCGTTATAATTAATAGTGCTGAATCAAATATAATTTTCATGTGTTTTTCACATAGGTCATAGATGATTGCAAGACAGAATTTACCGAAACAACCAGACAAGTTATTTAGAAGGTATGTCACTTTAACTACCTATTATTAGACGACGCAAAATTAATAAACCAGATGCAAATTCATACTGCACTGCAAAAACACGAAGTAAAAAGTTCCAACAGAAAGAGAGATTAAAAAAATAATTATAATTAGTTTTGCAAATAATAATAATAAAATACCGGATCAAAAAGTAATTTACATAGCATTTCAAACATTAAAACATAATTATCGTAAATTAGCTGGCATTACAATGACGAAATTTATGCTGACGCTTGATGAAGCTCAAAATAAAATCCTTATTTTCCTTCAACTTTCAAGGTTAATTGTTGAGAACATTACAGCGTAATGTAGGTTGGTGAGTAGTATTAAAGATCAATTAACAGTTGTTTTTTTCCGCCGGCGGGGTCCCTTGAGGCAGGCAAAGTTTTCTTACCGAATCGTTCAGGTGTAGTATGTAATTACAACTGCTTTTTCACGCTCGAAGAAGGATTTTAATGCAATTACGCAGTGGGAAGGAAATTTTTTAATGGATTCTGTTTTTGCTTAGAACTAAACATGCGATTATGCGAAAATAAGATCACTTGGGTTTTTGATGATGATTAATTTTGATTGTCGTTTATTAATGTCTCGTTACACGATTATTAAGAAATTGGGCCTATTTGTATGGGATGTTAACAACAGAGAAATGGTTCGAATAGAATTAATTTGTGATGATATTAATTGGTTTGTGTTTGATACTTTGTAATAAAAAAAATCGTAGATCTCGTTGCGTTTTTGATGCATATTCATTAGTTCAGTTTATGATCATTTGATCTTTAAAATGTACTTATAAATATAAATTCATATATATATATGAAATGCCTGAAGTACACTTTAAGAAGCTTATATGTTCAATAAAACACGCAATAAAAATATTGTAATTCGTCGAAGCTAGTAATAACCCCATTTTCATATTTTAATTTCAAACTTTTTACTAGATGATAAATGTCGATATTATCTTTGTTTCTTTTCCCCGTATAACCTTATTTTAATACATTCACGTATACGTTTTCCTACCTTTTCTGTGGGAAACATCTTAAATGTTGACATAAACTATGTTTACATTTTGATTCAATATATCAGTCTGAAAAACTTATGGTGATGATTTGTTAGGGGCCATTCATTAATTTAAGGATCCCGAGGGGTAGGGGGGTTGGAAAAATCTCTACATACCCTTACTTTGAGGGGGGGGGCGATATTCATTCTTGCGTAATATTTTCCAAGTCGATAATTTATATCAGAAATAGTGCGGTCAAGTGGTTTGGAAGGGATCATATTTCATTTGCGTCTGGAAGGTAAGAGACGTGTTAGGATGAGCAGTTTTTAATTTGTGTTACAAAGAATGAATAGTGTAAAATAAAGGGTGTCCCAAAATTAACGCAAGATTTGAATTTGCCACCATTTTTTCCATAAATTGTTGGCAGCCATGAAAAAAGAACAATTTGACAGTTGAGAGTTTAGGGTTAGTAAAAATGGGGTGTTATTGTACCATACAGCTAGAGAGAGTGAAACATTTCAATTACTGCATAAGGCATTTCCTAGTCGCGTACTCTCTCATTTCAGTGATCAGAATTGGCATCCTAGATGGTGTGATTTAACAGCATTAGATTTCTTCTTATGGGGTTATTTGAAGCCAAAGGTCTATGTCAACAAGCCCACAACCACCCATGCATTACAGTGTTGCGATACCGAGCGCCAATAACAGTAACTGCTTGACCAGCCTCAACTTTCATTATTTTTGAAACAATTGTTCAATGATGAAAGCGCGTTATTGTATCGTATAACGCTCCATTTTTTTAAACCCTAACCTCTCAGCTATCAATTGTTTTTTTTTTTTTTTTCAGAGATGCCAACACTATTTTGCACAAATGGCAACAAAATCAAATCTTGCGTTAATTTTGGGACACCCTTTATAATACAAGAATCACACTATGTATGGCATGCTTTATTTTTAATTAGCATCGCATTATATACAAAAAAACAAAAAAAAATGTCGAAAAAACATTCAGTTTGGATTCTAACGTTTTAGTAAATATTTCTTTACACGAGAAGGTTTAATTAAATAGTGGATTTAATAACTATTTTAGTGACGTAAGATTCGTTATTTTATTATTTTGAAAAACGAAATGGAATCTTACGTAAGAATAGGGGGAGGGGTTTGAAAAATCTTACGTACCCTTAATAGGGGGAGGGGGGTCAAGAATTGCCAAAACCACCCGTACGTAATTAATGAATGGCCCCTATTTTGTCATTCATGTGTTGAAACGCTAAGTACGACAAAATCAGTAAGAAGGAGTGAAATCGCTCAAGGTTAGACACCTTGTTATTAGAGTCAGTATTTGTACTATAACTGTTAACTGATATCTGACATGAAAAAGTAAGGAAAGTGATTCTAGGATGACCGCAGTTAGGATTTGATGATTTTTCATCATTTTTTGGTTAGGTGTATTTGACTGAACTTTTTTGCTTTGAATAAAATATTTTTCTGCAACGGCATATTAAGTGCAACGTTTTGAAGAAATTCAAATCCTCATATAAATAATAGCCAATGATCGAGTAACCCGCGAGTTTCAACAATGAAACTCGCGTCACGGCGTGATAATTTGATAATTTTGGTAATGTTCAACATGCTCGGAAAGGTTTCATTGTGACAAGGCTGAACTCGATCCGGTAACTTGACTGTTCTACTGGTAAGACTGTGTCATTTCAGGGGAATGAAGAAACGAAAAAATTGGTCAACAATCAACGCTACCTACTAAGGTTTTTTAGGGTTAATCCACTGGAGTTAGGGTTACCATTTCAACTATCAAAATGTCACCAAACAAGCAATGGCTTCATTCAAATGCAGAGGAATAGAAGCAACTAGTATTTTTAAAATCTACAATTTTAAAATTGTAGCTTGTGTGGGCCACCTTTGAAACACTGTTGAAATCATTTCTAAAATGTGAAATGTATTACGAAAACTATTTTGCTTTTGGTTCATTTCACGGTATTTTTGACATTTATGTAGAGTCCGTAACATGACCTTTTTTTTGCTATAACTTTTTAATTTACTGTTTGATTTGTAAATTATTTTAATTTGAGTTGGTGTGTTGGTAGGAAAAGCTCAAAATAAAATAATACGCTAATCGAACAGTAAATCAAAAAGTTATGGCAAAAAAAGTCATGTTACAGACTCTACATAAATGTCTAAATCACTGTGTAATGACCCTTTTATAAGAGCAGAGCTTCATTCGCTTGGGAGCTCACGGGAGCTCAGGTTTCGCACTTCCTTTCAACTTCACATAAATTTTTACATTTTAGTCGGAATTCAGGCTATTTTAGCATTAAATCGTAGGGCGCCAAATGGTTTGTTTGCTGCACTATTTATTATTCCAACGCTCAAGCGACATCCAGAAAATAATTTAATTGAAACTATTTAAATTTTGCTTGGCAGCAGGTTGTCCACGGGGGGGGGGGGGGGGGGATTACGGCACAAGTTGTGCCATCACAAATTGAGATGGGGGGGGATTTTTATTTTTTTTAAAATTTATTTAAAAAAATTTTTAATGATTAAAATTTAAATTATTTATTATATTTTATTCTGTTTATATTTTACTTCATTTATCTATTTAGTTTATGTGTGTGTGTGTATGTCATTGGCGAAGCGCAGAACTTTAAAATAAATAAATATTTAAAAAAATGCGTATATAAAGAATAAATAAATAAAATTAAAGAGAGCTAAAAAATGAAAAAGGGAAAGAGGGTTTGGAACATGTGAGGGAGGGGGGGGATACCTCTGCTTGTCAGAAGAATTAGAGAATGCAGTCGACTCGCGGTATAACGCGATCCGACTTACGCGAAATGACTATAAGGCGAATTTTCCGCGAGTAACCGATTTTAGAACTAACACGAATTCCTCGCTCACAACACGAAAATTTTCGGAAGGAAGTTGCGGCGCGTAAATATCGGCATCGTTATAGAGTACTAAATATTGATTTCTTGAATGCAGTTACATATTTTTAGCATCACTGACAGTCATGAAATCTCCTCACCGTACTAGTCTGAACATTGTTTTGTTAGTGTATCAAAACACCACTCAGCATTTTTTTTTTTTAATATCAGTCTCAATATAAGAGTTGATACATATAATGGCACTTAGAGCGCAGTTTCATCTTAAGTTTTTGAAGATGTAAAGAAAAAGAGAAAGTTTCTGAAAATTAAAGAAAAGGTTAAATGCTTGAACAACTAAAAAGTCCATCGTTGGGTAGCACGATAATTAAATATGAGTTTAGCGACAATTAAGTATTGAGTTCTCTACGTACAATTAAATGTCAAGAAAAAAGGAAACCAGTAAATTTCACAACTTATTTTCAATATTGAAAAAAAAAAAAAAAGTTCAGTTCCATATACAAGAAACGGTAATGTATAGTTAAGTATGTTAAAACAGTTTGAGGGGTGTTTATGAGCATCTAAAAGAATTGGGTATGTTTCTAAAAAAAATCGTTAACATACCTTTTGCCATAATGCGAAATTTCGACTTACGCGAGTGGTCTTTGAACGCATCCCTCGCGTAAGTCGGGACTGGACTGTACTTCTTTTAGACGTCTATGGAAAACATATTTAGATTCAATTTATTACATTAAAATTCCAATTCCAGAAATAATTATTGCTATTTCTCATCAATTTTCTTAAGTTTAGTTAAGACATCAAGCGCTGTTCCAAATCAAATTCCCTCTTTATTATCGAATTAACAGCAAAACATCGCTTATAACAGCAGACATTTTCAAGTTTCTGCTGCACAAGTTTTCCAAGACAATCTTGGACTTAAAAGTCTCAAAAAGGCCGACTAATTCAATTTCCCAAAAGACATCGCTCGCGTTCCCGGCGCCCGAGATAATTACTCATTTATCACATTAGCTCTCTTTCAGTTACGAGTTACAGTTACGTAACATGCGATGTAGTAATTCCAAAATCGAATTCAACACGTTAGGAGCTGATGAAATGGAAAATAAAGCCTAATAACAGCCAGCTTCCTATTTCCGTTGTAATTTCCTCCCATTTCGGGACGCTTGCCTGCTCCTTTTAGCGGTGGGGGGGATTGGGGGAGAGGGGGGGGGGGGTCGTGTATATCCATGAAATGTACGCCTTGACTCAGCAGCGGCTCATCAGCTGAGCCATTTCCTTGGGTAATCTCGGTCGGTTCGTCTTGCAGAATTACGAGAGGGAAGCTTAACAAGATATCTCGGATGACCCGTCTAGAATCATAATGAGGATGGCCTGAAGATTTATTCCGAAGGAGGAGGAGATGTCAGAGGAATTTGCTTTTCTGGAGGAAAATTGTTGGTACCGATACTGTATTATTATCCATATTTATATCTTGTAGTAAACTGGGTGAAGTGTTGAAATGATTTTGTGAGTTGATCTATACATATAGCTTGGGGTGCAGCAGTGTTGAAATAGTCTAAGATTTCCTAGAGATGGGTAGATAAATATGGAGATAGATGAAGAAATAGATAGATAGATAGATACAGGGATAGATAGATATATAGATGGATGGATACAAGGATAGAAAACTAGATTGATACAGGGATCGATGTATACAGGAACATATATATAAATAGATGCAAGGATAAAAAGATGCATATAGGGGTAGATAGATGGATACAGGGATAGATAGATTAATCGATACATAGTTGAATAGAGGGATAGCAGATAAAGGAATCGATTGATAGATACATAGATGGATACAGGGACATAGATAAATATAGATACAGTAATAGATATATGCTTGGATACAGAGATAGAATAGATAGATACATGGATAGATAGATGGATACAGGGATAGATAGATGGATAGATGAATTTAGGGACAGATAGATGGATACAGGGATGATAGATCGATAGTCAGATGAATAGAGGGGTAGATAGACAGATACAGAAATAGATGGATAGATACTTAGCTTGATGGATGGATACAGTGATAGACATATAGATAGATACAGCGATAAATAAAAATAAAGATATACATGGATGGATATAGAAAATATTTTCTTAATATAAATTGCTAAATATAGAAGCATAAAAATAGCTGGATACAGTGATTCAGAAAAAAAAATGAAATTTCTAACTGCTCAAAAACATTTTTGTTTCATATGCATATGACTGTAATATTTCTATAGTACAAAAATAATTTTAAAAAACATCTGTCCTAAGATGCCTGCTTCCTGAGCAAATAAATATTATCCAAATATTGTTTCTGGAAATCTTCAAAATTTAATCGCAGTATATTAAGTTACGAGTCATAAAGTTCATGCAACGAAACAAGGATTTAACATACAGTCGGACTTCGATATAAGGTCACTCCACGGGACTTCACAAAACTGACCTTATAAGCGGGGTGACCTTATAACCGATTCATATATATATATTTATTGATAAATAAGGATGTATTTACAAGGATGTATACATTAATTCTTTTCAAAATTTAATACGTCCAAAAACATCAGTTAAATTGTAATAGTTGAATTGATTAGAACCAATTGAAATTTTTGGAATTAATAAGAAATTTTGAAATGCTTTTTTAAACCTTCCATTTAGAATAAAACTGCATTCAAATATGCCCAAGCAAAAAACTGATGTGCAACTTACCTCGCTTAAAATTACATTAATACAGGACTGATGCGTTTTTTCTTTAGTTTAAGCACAATGGTTTCTAAGTATCTTCTGAAAATTTTCTTCGGCTTCTAATGACTGGTAAAAAATTGCGATATGTACGTACTGAGTGCTCACGTTACTGCTTCATATTTTAGTATCACTGTCGTAACACTCACTTTCTACTATTAATTTACTACGTTAATAGGAAAAATGACTTTTCACTTTTTAAGGATCGTATATCGCCTAAAATTCTTGGAAGTGAATCGATTGGCCAATGAAATCATTTAAAGAAGTCAGACAAAAGTGACCTTATAAGCGATTAATGTATTATGACCTGACCATATATCCGATAATACATAACATAGAATTCCTATTCAGCAAGCCGGGACTTTAGAAAAGTGACCTTTTATGCGGGGTGACCTTCTAAGCGGGTGACAATATATCGAGGTCTGACTGTATTGGGATCTTTGTAGAGAATTTTGTGCAACAATTCATACGTCTGTCACCGCAGAATTGCCATAACGCTTCTTTCATTACAGATTTTCTTACCATTATGCAAAAGAATGCTTCACTTCAAATTTTAACCAACATTAATCAGTCAAACTAAAAACCTACTTGCGGAAATAATAATGCGCTTGTCTGCTCTCATAACCAAATATAACGCCGATGCACAAAATCGAAGAAATACAGGAGCTTGTCTTGTCTAAAGCAAATTTGCAGGTAAGTCTTTTAGTAAGTGACATCGAATTTCAACTACAAGTTCTTGTCACTTCTCAAAGTATTAGAAGACCCCATAAAACTCATTTTTACGCACCAGCAGGCATAAATATGCAAGTCCGAAAAAGCAGCTATGCTTAAGGTTCGAGCTTTGGGGAGGATTCCCGGCAAAATTACCTGTCATCACCACTTTGGCTTCTAAAACTCGGCTTTTCTCGTAAGGTGAAACTGATTAGTCTATCAGTAGACGTCAAGGTTTCCTTTGACACATCTTTCGGGTAAGTAAACATTCTGCCACGGTTCGTTATTTTCCAGAGTTGCTTGCTTGTCTATTGCAGAATAAATTGGTTTATTTGCTTTTACGGAGTGCATATTTAATGAATTACTGGCATAGGGTGTATTGTGGAAGAGTAAATAGATGGGGTGCTTTGGCTTGCTGCTCAGATTTGAGGTAGTTTAAAAGCCGTGCGTTCAACCTAACTGAAACCTATTTTTGTGCGGTCTTATTTTATTTATTTTTATTTATTTACTAGTGGAACCCGCACGACTTTGCCCGTAATAGAAAAATTAAAGTATCTTTTGGTTCGCCTGTATATTTACAAATAATGTATGGTGAATTTTCTCGCTTGTGCCCATGTTACGGTTCCACGTTACGATAATTTCGTAATTTACTCGTTTATCTTATGATATTTTTGTTCTTAAAATTGGAATAGCAAAAGAACCACATCGAATTTTCGAAAAATCGCTTCGAAGTGCACCCCCCCCCCCCCCATGCTACAAACTAACTTTGTGCCAAATTTCATGAAAATCGGCCGAACGGTCTAGGCGCTATGCGCGTCACAGACATCCAGACATCCTCCGGACAGACTTTCAGCTTTATTATTAGTAAAGATTTTTTGTGCGAAAAAGGGGGTGGGGGAGGGCGAGAAGTAAAATGCAATGGAATGTAGATGAGGGGGGGGGGAGAGAAAACAAGAAACAAAGACAATGCATGGCCTCACTTAATTCTTATAAGCCGTGACAATCGCTGAAACTCAAGGCAACAAAGAGGGCGCTACTGGGAACCCCTGTTTCCATTTCGTTGCCATTGATTGGTGGATGCAGGGGTTCCCTGTGGCGCCTCTTGCGGTAAAAATGGGCGACGTACGTCCAATCAAAAATAAGCTAACAGTGAACATTGATTGGTGGATTGATGACCTGCATCGGTTTAACACAGAAAAGTCGTGCTACTTGCATGCAATTTTTCTGTGTAGTTCAGGTGATAAATATCTGCGTATCGTAAAGCATCCATACTAAAAACCCCTTTAACGAATTCCTTTTTATAACAAAATTTTTAACAATAACAAAACATTATCGCTTTAACAGAGTAACGGGAATTTCTTTGTAGTGGAGTTCAAACTATGTAATGTCAATTAAAACGGGACTG
The DNA here is from genome assembly GCF_026930045.1 of Uloborus diversus. Taxonomy (NCBI): domain Eukaryota; kingdom Metazoa; phylum Arthropoda; class Arachnida; order Araneae; family Uloboridae; genus Uloborus; species Uloborus diversus. The sequence goes on from NC_072736.1 coordinate 159,186,075, forward strand.
AACAATATTTATTGAACTGGATATTGTAATATTTCGTTACATTAGTATTCGCTGCAAAAGGTTTTTACTGTATAACTGTTTAATTTCCTAACGAATAGCTTGTATGATTGAGAGAGTAATTTAAATTCCATTCCGAAATACAGTGGCCTTGCTGATATGAATCACGTTTGTTCTAAACAGTTTTCGGACGATTCTCGAAAAAAATGTCCCGTGAGTAACGCTAAATTTTTTATTTTATTCAAGTAACAATTAATTAAATATGGGATTAGCTGTTATGCTTTGGTAGTATATTAAAATATGTATTACTAGCAGTACCCGCACAGCGATGCCCGTGCTAAAAATTTAATGGAAGTCCGTTGAATAAAAAAGAATTGACGCCCCCTTTGCCTCTGATGTGAAATGATCGTTTTTCTTTGTATAAAATGCGTACACAACACACCTTTTCAAAAAAAAAAAAAAAAACTATTTAAGTTTCTTTGGACTTTAAAACTTTTCACCAAATCGTTAAATTAGATTTACAGTTGCTTTAAAACTCCATTTAGCGAGTGAAGCGGTTTTTACTGAAATTTAAAATATTTCGCCAAATAAACAAAAAAAGACATCAAACAATATCTTTCAAATGTAAAAATAATTCCGCAGATCTATTGTTATCGCGAAACTTGCCCAGCAACCACGCTATCATAATCCATCCGTCTAACGAAAAAAAAAAAAAACATCCCGTGGAGCATTCAAAAATCATCGTCAGACAAAAAAAGAAGAAAATGTCGTACATTTCACTCGGATAAAAACAAATCAAAAGTTTATTTTCTTTCAAAACAAATCGCCAAAACAATGAATTACATTAACGGTTGCCTTAAAGCAATATTCCTAGACTGAACTGCTCAGCGCCTAACGCGCCAAGCGACCACGCCACCGGAACCCAGCCCCTTTGCGAGTGAAAGAGATGTTTTTTCTTTGGCAATAATAAATGTTTCGCCAAACAAACAAAAAAGGTATAAAATCACATTAACAGTAGCTTTTAAATCTTTATAAAAAAGGAGCTGCGTTGCCGGCTTTGCCCGGTCTACCTTGAGGACAAAAATTGTGTCAAGTGACATATATTCAACAATTAATTAAAAGAATAACTTAATAACTTAAAGAATAACTTAAATAAAAGAAAAAAAAACCACCATGCAAAATTACCCTTCCAAACAATGACGACAGATATTAAAATACTTTTAAGAAATTAAAATGCGAAAGATGGATTCAAAAAGCGTAACCATGGAAACGCGGAAATAAAATGGTTGACAACCTGAATCAAAATGACATATTTCGAAATTGATTTAAAAACGCTTGTAACTTTTTTCCTTTGAAGATAGAAGCTAATTTTTTCGACCGCAGGTCGAGAAAGATCTGGAGTAAAAAATCTCGCTTTTTTCCAATGCTGTCAAAGAGAAAACTGTGGGACAGTTACTTCACTTTTTATTGATAGATTTAATGAAGAAAGTAGTGCCTAAATTTCAGCTAAGCCTAAAAAAGTTCGAGCTAAAAACGCAAATTACTCCCGCCGTAGTTAAGTTAGAGCGTTGAAATAAATTGTTTAGAACGCAGAAAATTCTACCCTTTTTAACGATATATAATATTAATATGTGCAAGTAATTTTTCACCCCTTTAATGGCCAATAATAGGCAATTTATGTGAAATTTGGGCCTAAATTTGAATAGAAAAAAAACTATTTATCGGATTTTTTTCGAATTATAGCCTATGTTACTCAGTAAGAAAGCACCTTTCATACAGTGAAGGAATTTTTCAAATAGGTGCAGTGATTCCGGAGATTACCTCGAACATATAAACACACAAAAATCCGCCCTCTCTCTTTATAATATTAGTAAAGATTCCACAACAGCATTATTTTTTGAAGGTTTTGGTTAGCTGGAAAAAGTAAAAAACTTAGCGTTACGCACGGGACATTTTTTTCGAGAATCCCCCATTGATTCCATAAAGCGACTGATTCAATAAAGTGACTTATTCAAAAAAGCTGGAATTTGTTCTGTTTTTGACGATTTGATTCATTAGACGGTTGATTCAATTTACCGGTGTCATTTACTCTTTTGTCAACAGTAAACATTTTTTCATGTGCAGTTTTGGATCCCTTTCGGGGCCCCTTACCTTCGCAATCAGAACCTGTTTACTGAACAGGTCATCTAGGCCGTGGCCTAGGGTCCCCCAAATGGCTAATATTATCTTTATCTTTACTAATAATAAAGCTGAAAGTCTCTCTGTCTGTCAGGATCTCTGTCCGGATCTCTGTGACGCGCATAGCGCCTAGACCGTTCGGACGATTTTCATGAAATTTGGCACAAAGTTAGTTTTGTAGCATGGGGGTGTGCACCTCGAAGCGATTTTTCGAGAATTCGATGTGGTTCTTTTTCTATTCCAATTTTAAGAACAAAATTCTCATAAGACGGAGGAGTAAATTACGAAATTATCATAACGTGGAACCGTAACATGGGTAAAAGCCAATTGGCGAGAAAATTCACCATACATTATTTGTAAATATACAGGCGAACCAAAAGACCTTTTAATTTTTCTATTACGGGCAAAGCCGTGCGGGTACCACTAGTTTCAAATAATGGCTAAAATTGTAAGGTTTAACTACAAGGGGCCCCAAAAAAGTGATTGACCTAGGAACTCGCAATATTTTAAACGGGCATTGTTCGCAATAGCGGCATGGTAAAATCCACCATTGCTAATTGCACTGGCAGGTGCTGCCATACAGCCTGATGTAGAATAACCTTTCATGAAAGTCAACCTAGATTTTGAACTTAGCACGAGGTTTACTCAAAATTCTAAAGAAGTACACTTACATACGTTTGCTTCTCACTACCCCATGTGTCAAATAAAGAAATGTTTTACTTAATATTCAAACGGCATTTTTTCTGCTCTACATGTATATAACTTCTCGCCTGACATTTATAAACTGCTATTTTAATTACTTTATGCTTAGAGAATGCTCAAAAAAAAAAAAAAAAAAAAAAGACCATTTCTTCTAACTAAATAAGCTAAAAAGCAACCCCATTTCAGAAAGAATATTACGGGTAATTTAAATTCCTTTTGATTTAATCTACAGCAAGGCTTAATCTACACGCTTTAAAAAATCTCAGCATTCCTGCTCGTAGTGACGCCTTTCCACAATATTTAAAGGGAAGGAAAGAAAAAAACAGAATAAATAAAAAAAGAACCCTCCTCCCAAGAATTCCAGCTGAAGTGGGGGGAGTTGAAAATTCCCTTCGTATTCGAAAGACAGGAATGTCCGTCGAGGCAAATAAATTCCGACTAGGATGTTTACTACTCCGCTGTTGGAGCATGCGGCTTTAAACTGGTTTCGGAACTCGGCATTCCTTCGACCCCCCTGAGTTGGGGTAGTGGTAAAGGGAGACGATTTGTAGCTCCGAGAAGTTTTCGGAGTTCAGGGGGTCAAGCAAACCCTGCTGGTTTCTAGGAGAAGAAAAAGTTTTAGTATTTCCATAAAATTTGCACTTATAAGTATAGTTTACTGCAAGACTTTTTTTTTTCTCGCTATTTAAAGAGCCAACATAAATAAACTGCAACTGTGGTTGCAAAGTTACAACCGCGAAAACTAATAGGGTAATTATTTTAGTTGCATTTAAATATAGCAACCAAGTTGTTAGATGTAAGCTGGAAATGGTTTAAAATAATAATAATTACAGTCGAGCCTCCATATATCGAACTTCCACAGATCGAAATTTTCTATATAACGAAATCCCAGCAAATTTCTATGTTCCTTACATAGAAAAATTGTTTCTATATATCGAAAAAATCTCTACATATCGAAAAAATTTTCGAGACATTCGTAGATTTTTTTTCTTCCACTTTAGACTTTGTCTCATGAAAAATGAAGGTTAGGGGAGAAAATTATGTTTACTAAAAGTTGCTAAGAAACTCATCAGAAATCTGGATTTGAGGGTATGTAGATAGGTCGTTGTTCCGTTCTGTAGCTCTTAAATTCCCTCAAGTTTATTTCAAATTTTAGTTGTAACCAGTAACACTGTAAAATCAGTTTCAAGTTATCCTTTTTGTCTGTTGATTATCATTCCTAGTCTTTTTAGCTTCAGTAAAAATCATTCAAGTTAAGTAGATTGATTTTTTACTTTTCTCTCGATTACATTGTCAAAAAGAAAATCCTCTCATGTTGCGGATCAAGTTGAACTTCCGAAGAATGAAGATGTATGAAGCAGGGACGTAACTAGATCATTTTCGAACAGGGGCATGACCTTGTTTCAGTGCCCCCCCCCTCATAAAAAATAAATACTTAAAAATAATTATTTAAAAATATTAATTTGAATTAGGCAGTGAAAAAGGATGTGTTGATAATCCTATAAATGCGACTTTACAGTTTTATCACTGTATTGGATTTTTTAAAATATCGATAGGGAGTAAAAATCCTTAAATTTTATTTATTATTTTACATACGAAGGTTTTCAAGGAAATATGATTTTGTAATTCCATTTAAGAGTAATTAACAACTTGTTGCATTATTTTTTTTTCTACCAGGGGACTCTGCCCCCTGCTCGTTGACACTTACCAACCCTCGAAGATTGATTCGAAACCTTATTTGATTCGCAAAGATTTAAATCGTCTGTCAGAAAGAATCAGATTGAGAAACCCGTTACATGTTCTGTTTCGAAGAAAGTGAATATTTCCCTCTCCCTCCCATAGAAAATAAAATTTAAATGAAGAGCTCATTTTTAGAACATAATCCCACTCCTACCCGAAAATATAAAACGAATTTGATAGAAATTGCATAACCGAGGCATTAAAAAAATCACTTTAAAGAGCACCCTTTTCAAGCCTTCCAAACTAACTGCAAAGCTATAGGTGCTAAAGGACCTCCGGACCGAGCCTAGGATTTTTCGCTAAAATGGAAACCCTTATATCTGCTGTTCTAATTTATTAATTATATTATTATATTGATTATATTATTGTTAACAATAATATAATCTATTAATATAACAATAATTGATTATATTATTGTTAATAATATTATTAACCATAATATAATCAATAATATTGATTATATTATTGTTACATGCTTTATTTGATGCTTTATTGTTAACAATAATATAATCTAATAATATAACAATAATTGATTATATTATTGTTAATAATATTATTAACAATAATATAATCAATAATATTGATTATATTATTGTTACATGCTTTATTTGATGCAGAAAAAAATCTTTTGGAACAACATGAAATGTTAAAGGATGTGAGAAATCTTTCATCCGTTTAATAGGCAATTTACGTGAAATTTTAGCCTAAAAAATAATCACAAAAAAAAAAAACTAATTCAAAATTTTAAATAAGAAACCACAGGTGCAAATCCTCCGGGCTCGAAGTAATTTTGTACAAAATTTCAAGATTGTAGGTGCTATGGGGTCTCCTGGAGGCATGCCCGCCACAGGCATCCTTTCACAATTTCTTTGGAGTTACTTTTTTTTAAATATATTGGATACGAATTTAAAATTACTACTTCAAATGAAAACAATGAAACAAAAATGTTTTCGATTATTTAAGTATTTTTATCATACTACCATGAAGAAATTCATAAGAAAAATAACAGTATTCAACTACAAAAGAGCAACATGTCGCAATAATACGTGAAATAATTTTAACTTCGATGAAAAATTTAGTGGACTATTTGTTTTTGTTTCTTACTTGAAATTAATTGAATATTACTATACTTAGTATATTGACTTTAAGCCGACAACTTACAATCGAAATGGACAGATTATCTTATTTAAACAGTATCTTGATAATTTTATATGCAACGCATTTAAAATTAAATATTAATTATTACAAGAGTAAAATTTTATAAAGGACGCATGTTCCCCACCTATGGTATATGAGTATGCATTTGAAAAACATTTAATAGAAAAACAGAAACCTAATGTGCGGGATATCAAAACTCTTTCTATTAACCTTCTTTTAAAAAACACAAATCTTGAACATATTAACATTACATGTTTTCAGTGCGCTTCTTTTCAGGTTATTTCTATTTACAGTATAACCTTATTTATCCGGACTAACTTGGACCAAACGCAATTCGAATAAACGAAAATCCGGATAATAAGCAGTAATTAATTCGCAAATAAGCAGACTTATCTTTCGCAAATAAGCAGACTATCAAAAGCAGACTTTTGCTTTATCTATTAACAGCAAAAAACGATGCTTTGTAACAAAATTACATAGGATTGTTACTCGCAAATACTGTATCGTTTCTAGTTCAGCTGTGCAGTGGTGTCAGACTGAAACTCCAAATACGTCACGTTGTTTATTTGATAACTATAATTTATTCGACCACCTATATATAGCAGTTGTGTATTTAATTGAAAGTAAAGAGCGAATATTTGGCACATTTATAGTTCCGTTCTTACTATCACAATTTAGAATTATCATTCAAGTGAATATATTTTTTAGCTCTACAAATTTGATTCGGATAAGTCAGAGATCTAGATAAACGGGAGCCAGATAAACGAGATTCTACTGTAAATATAAATATTCATCAAAAGTACCAAAGCAAAATTGAAGTTTCAGAGCTGAATAAATAGTTTATTTCTAACACATTAATTGAATTTGAAGTAGATGATTATATGTAAAATATTGTGTGGGTGGCAAAAATATATCGAAACTAAGTCTAAAATTTCTGATTTTAGTTCAATTTATCTCCAAAAAACCGAGGTGTTTTCTAAAGAAAAATAGGTAGTCTCTCGACTTTAAATTGAATCTCCATTCTTATAGTGCGAGATTTTTCTCCAAGAATGGGAAAATTGTAAACTAAACTAGGGCACGGGAACAGTGTCTCGTTTGGGGTAGACAAGCTCTCGCCATTGTAAATGTGAGGAATTCAACATGTTGGCAGCTTTATGACGTTTAATTGTTGAAAAATGACATTTGAGCATTTTCGCTGTTTTGTATTGGTGTGTACTCCCCATAGGCTTTGCTCTTATATTCCTCCTCCGAGAGGGAGGTTCTTTAAATAAGACATAATAAGAACTAGTAACTCTAAGAAAATACATTCATGCTATTTACTGCACCCTCCTCACTCTCTTTCCGTCTATCTTTACCACACTTGATCGTTTATCCACATTAAACCATGCAAGCTTTCAGCTTGCGCCCGCACTGAGGGGATCTTTTTTGGACTTTTAAAAAATGTTTCCTTTTTTTTTCTTTTACAAAAATTAATTTGAGCATTTACTTAGTCAGTTTAGTGCCCCTAAAATCTGGCGCCCGGGGCACGAGCCCCGTCTGCCCCCCTTTAGTTACGTCCCTGGTATGAAGGCACAAAAATGTAATTTCTGTTAATTTTTCAGTTATTAACTTACGTTTAATCCGATGCTCGTATGAATTAAAAATTGGATTTCATGCACGAAAATTAGCTTTAATTTTAATGTTTTAGGAGATTTTTATGATGAATTAAGATCGTTTCTATATATCGAAACTTCTATATATCGATTTTTTTTCCGGCAAATTGCTACTTCGATATATGGAGGTCCGACTGTATCTCTTTATCCTGAACCCTTTGGCGAATATTGGCGTCCTGTGAGGTTATCTAGCCTTTTATTATTTTTTTCAGCCCACTGATACAGCAGCAGCTTCGACAGTTGAATGAGAAAAAATGAAATTCCAGGCAGCCTCAAACGAAGTAACCGTGCCTCAAAGGATTAAGAGCTATTCTAACTCCGATTTTTTTTAAACCATATCATGCACCTAAGGGGCCATTCATTAATTACATACGGGTCCCGAGGGGGAGGGGAGGTTGGAAAAATCTCCACATACCCTTTCTTTTGGGGGGAGGGGGTTCAAACCCCATTTTTACGTAATATTTTCCAAGTCAATGTTTCACATTTGAAATTGCACGGTCAAGTGGTTTGACAGAGATTATATTTCATTTACGTCTGGATGAGCTGTTTTATATTTGTTTCACAAAGAATGAATAGTCTAAAAAAATAATAAAAGAATCGCACTATGGGGGGTATGGCATGTTTTATTTTTAACTAGTATCGCATCATATCAAGGCCGTAGCCAGCATATTTTTTCGGGGAGGGACAAGGTCGGAGTCAAAGGTGGTTCCAGACATGTAATCAAGGGGGGGAAATAGCATTTAAAAATTATGTTTATTATGTTGTTTGCAAACGTTAAGCTAAATTGTAATAAAAAATTCGTATCAAATAATAATTTTAATTAATTAAGTAGATCATTAATATTTGATAGTTAATTTATTTTACACCAGAATTATTGAGCAGGCAGTAATGACGTTTTTATGTACGACCTATATCACTATCTGATGAGTATCTAAGACTCAACAAAATAAGAGCACTGCCACTGCGTGCACTTATACAGTCTATAATTCATTACACAGTGTTTGTTGCATGTTTGCAATTACGAATGCTTACGACGAGGGTTTTTAGAATAATTTTCAGGCAAATAAGTGAAAATAGTCACAGTTGAAAAGTAATCTACAATCACCACCTCAAAAAATAAATTAATATTCTTAAAGGTTACAAATATGCATTAACTATCATTAGTTTATTAAAATCTACAAAAATGAGCATTTCATCAAAATGATTGGATTAAAAACGGTAGTTTTGACCATGTAAATCTGTTACAGTAAAACCTGTAAAGTTAACCACCCTTATAAGTTGACCACCTGTCTAAGTTGACTGCTTTTTTCATATAAATCAACCTCTGTAAGTTGACCACCTGTTTAAGTTGACCACCATAGTAATGCACCGCAGGTGGTCAATTTACACAGGTTTCACTGTACGTCTCTTGTTGAAAAGAATGTTTTTAAAATGTTATCCGTAATAAAAGTCATCAACATTCTGTGATGGATCAAGTTGTAAACAATTAAGACTTTTTGAATTTGAAAAAGAAAAAAAATGTATGTGGATTGGCGAAGAGGAGAAGAGGTCTGTCTGGAAGAAGATTTGCATCACAAGGTCAAGTGAAGGAGTACAGAGGGAAGAGTTTTGATTAGATAGTCTTCGTTTCTTTACTTTTTGGAGAGAGGTTAAAATTTCGGGGGAGGATTTGTCCCGACGATCCCCAACCTGTCTACGGCCCTGCATCATATACAAAAAAATGTCGAAAAATCCTTCAGTCTAGATTCCAACTTTTTAGTAAATATTTTTTTGCACAAAAAGGTTTAGTTTAAAAATAGTGAATTTAATTTCGATTCCAGTGATGTAAGATTCGCCATTTTATTATTTTGAAAAACAAAATGGAGTCTTACGTAAGAGTAGGGGGAGGGGTTTGAAAAATCTTACGTACCTTTACATGGGGGGAGGGGGGTCAAATATTGCCAAAATCATCCTTACGTAATGAATGAATGGCCCCAATACGGAAAGTTAGGGAAGGGCCATTTCGTATAACGGGGCGGGACATTTGGAGTAGTTTTGTCGTAGATTTCTTTTTATAAATACAAAAAAAGGAGGGAGGGAGAGGTTAAAAATTTTTATTTTTGATAGCAACAATAAAGATTTGGCTTAAAAATTTCGTAGTGCATTAAAAGTTTTTGTCTTTAAATAAAATAGTTGAAGAATGCAATATGCGACAAAGCGAGATTCTTATATGAGTCCCGTAAAATCTACCGTGTTCGTAAAATCTATTAATTTTTACCTTACTTTACTTTTATTTATTTTTTTGTTTATTATAATGAATTTAACTTCTAAAATTTACATTGGAGACGTCTTTATCGCAGTTATAACACATAACAATTTCAGAACAAAATTATTTTATATTACTTTTTACAACAACCATTTCAAATTGTTATTTTCAATTGAAATGTGTTTACTAGCTCATTTTAAAATGAATATTAATTAACGGATAATCATAAGGGCTTATTTTGATATACGGGAAAGTACGCTTGTTTAGTTTTGTAAAAACATTTTACTCTCTTTGTATTTTGGTTTACTTCTACTAAACAACCAACAAAGGAAATTACAAAAATAAGTTTTAAATTTAAATATTGTCAATATTGCAGAAAAAGAAAATGTCCACCAAGAATTTTGTTTCAGTTCAAAATATGAAAATAATGTTTAACTGTGAAACAGGGGATTAATTAAAAGGAATTGATTAACTTATTCAAAATATTGTATAGTAGATAATTTATTCTTTGGTATTAAAAAAAGGGGGGGATAAAGTAAAAAGATTAATATTGAAGAGAAGACGGGTAAAAATAAGATTTCGCTGGAGTACTGCTAATGATGTCTAATTTTGTACTTGTTTAGAAAAAGTTAATTGCTATTTTAAAACGACTTTTATAAAAGTGTGCTCCAATTTTTGAAAAGGTGTAAATCAAAATAACTTTGCATTAAAAGATCTTAAAAATCGGTTTGTTTCTCCAAACAATTTTAGTTACTTTTAATAATTTGCGCAAAAGTTAATTAAAGCTGTATCAAACGTTGCTGCACGTTGCACGAATTGCTTCGGAAAGGAATTTAATTAGAGTATTCAATTCAAACTTCATTTTCTGTGAATTTCTTTTTCTTTTGTTTGTTTTGTTTTAAAATAGTAATGCAGCTAATTATGTGTTTTTGAAATTACCGAGTTGTTTTAATTAATCTTGCGGGAACCATGTTTTGGAAACATCATTCGGACTTGTTTGTTTTGATTTATGGATTGTATACTTTTCTGCCTAGAAGATCAAGATTAAAATCTTGCTGTGTTGAACCGCAAATTAGAATAAATTGCTCCTCCAAGTATGCTTTGTTCATTTAACTTTACAATCATTCAGTGTTGTAAGGATCCAGAATTCCTCTGTTTGTAGCAGCCTCACTCATGTTTTGATAATGTTGGGGGGGGGGGGGCACAGGGGAAGGGAGATTATGGCGCACGTTGCACCATCAAAATTGGGGGGAGGAGAGGGAAGTTTTAATTTTTATTAATTTGTTTATTTAAATTTATTTATTTATTTTTAATTTGAATTATTTATTTTATTTTATTTTATTTTATTCTGTTTATATTTTATTTCATGTATTTATTTAGTTTGAGTGTGCGTGTGAACATTGGCGTAGAACATAACTTTTCTAATGAAATTATAACAATAATTATTATTGTAAATAAATAAATAAAAATATTTTTAAAAATAAATTAAATAAAAAATCTTAAATTTTTTTTAAAACAGCTAAAAAATAAAAAAGGGAAAGAGGGTTGAGGATTTTTTTTTGGGGGGGGGGGGGGAGAATTTTTGCCATTAAACTTGGGGGGGGGGGCTACACTTCTGTTGGGGGATACGCCGTGTCCGAAAATATTTGCTCTGTTATTGTTACACTAATGCAGTTTCATGTTAATTTGACTTCAAACAGCTCCCTCCCCTCCCCCCTCTCTAAAAAATCTGCTTTTCAAATTAAAGCTGATAAGTTGCCCATTTTTAGCCTAATTAAAATCTGTCAACTATATCATCTATGAAAAGGTGCGAGTTCGGTATCGTATTTCTCGTGGTTTTTTTTTTTTTTTTTTTTTTTTGATTCACCATAATTTCCTTTGTATTTCATCAAGTTTCATAAGTAAGCCTTCACACACATTTTAAGATTTCTTTTCACCACTAGTGGCAAAAAATTAACAAACAATTCACATTTTTGCTGCCTATTTATATTCTACTTCAAAAGCAGGCTTTTTTAATTCCGCATAAGTGATCGATAAGTCGACTTATCGATCACTTATGCAGACATAGGCAGCTCATGCAGAGGGAAAGGGGGGTGGGGGGCGACTACCCTCTCACAGAAAAGCAAAGGGGCCTTGCCCTTCCATTTTTCAAAGTTCAAAAGTATCGATCGATCAAGAAAAGCTAGTATTGATGAATTCACGTGTTTCAACAAAGAGTTGACTTAATAAGTGTGCATTTTATATTTTTCTCACGTTATTATTTTCGTAAAAATGAAACTTTGAATTGAAAAGGGGGTGTGGCCATCTGTCCCAATTTTTAAGAACATCATTTAATCAATATTGACGTTAAAATCCAATACTACAGCAAAATTATCCGCAAAAAATTTGTTTTTATGTGTGATTCGATTATATTCGATTTTTCGATTTCTTATATTCGATCTTTATGTTAAGGTAATTTGTATGATTATATTTTATTTTAGTTTAATAATTTTAATTTGTTTTAACATAATTAATTTTATTTTTTCTATGAATTTATTTTAATTTAAGGTAAATTATTTTGTCTTTCATTTATTTTTTTCATTTCAATAAATTTTAATCGTTTTTTTTTTTTTTTGAACTTAAACTACCTTTTTATTAATTTGATTTATTTTAATTTAAAAGGCTTTTTTTATTTATCATTGTTAATTTATTTAATATTAATTAAAAAAATGTATTTTAAGTTACGTTAATTTTATTGAATTGAAATTAATTTAATTTAGCCTAGTTTGAATTAATTTTTGAGCAATCACGATTTCTAATTGTTTTCACTTGACGTTCTGGTTCTTTTTTCAACCTCACCGTCCTCTGCAGACGCGACTTCTCCGGTCCTGAGCACTGTCCCCCGGAATCCGCTTCTCCTGGTCGGTGGCGTCCATGTCCAACACACACGCATACACACACGTCAACGTACGTATACACAGGTCTACGCACACGCACAAGCCTACACATACACATACACAACTATACACACGTAAAAGCCCAAGAGGAGGCGCAGGCTTGGAGGGACAGGAGCCGTTTCTAGAAACAAGTGAGTAGGGTAGTAACCAGTGATAGGGTGGAACTCATGATTGCGGAAAACATAATTTGAATCCAAAATTTCAGAATTCAATTTTTTTTTAATTTAATTTCTTTTAACTTGATTAATCTTAATTCAAATATAATTTTGATTTGTACTGTTTTCTTATTTTAGTTTAAACTATTTCATTTTATTGTTGTTTTTAGATTTTTTTTCATTTTATTAAGTTGAATTTTAATTATTTTATTATTATTTTTAATTTTTAATTTACGTTTAAAACGTTAGTTACGTTAATATGTAAATTTGCTTAATTTTTTTGAGTATTTCAATTTTAGTTATGAGTTAATACTGTATTTAATTAATGTGAAATGGATTACATTTAAGTAAAATTATTTTATATTTTAAATATTTATGTTAGTTTGTTTAATTTTAAAACAACTTATTTTAATTTGATTAAATAACATAAAACACAGAATAAATTCTGATGCTTACATAAAGAGTTGTCAAATGAACATTCATAAAAATTGCAATACTTTAACCTAAAATGCATCAAAATTCTCGCAAATCACAATAAATTAAAATTATTCAAATCGAATTAATCAAACTAGCATAATTTGCGGTAATTAAATTAGTTTTTCGTAAAATAAATCAAATTACCATACATGCAAAATTATCAAATTTACATGGATTAAATTATTTCAAAATAGTTGATTAAATTAAAATAAATTGACGTAAATTAAACTAATTTCAACTAAACCTAATCAAATTAACGTAAATCCAACTTTAAAAAAGTAATTAAAAAATTATCTCAATTACAGAAATTGAAATAAACTAAAACAATGAAAAGCACAAAAAACAAAAAGATGTAAATTATAGTAATTTAAACAAAAATTAATGAAACCGACATACATTAAATCAAAGTTGCAGTAATCAAATTTATCCCAAATAAAAATATACTTTAAATTAGATTTCAGTAAATTATTATAAATAAAAATCAATTTAAAATAAAAGCAAGTTCAAATAATTTAAATTAAATCAAATTAACAAGAATAAAATAAATTATTTTTAGTAACTTTAAATTAATATACTATAAATTAAAATAATTGAAATTAAAATAACTAAAATTAAAAAAAATATCAAAATTTATTAAATTTGTATAAATCAAATTAATTTAATTTAAATTGATCAAATTACATTAAACAGAATTCAATTGCAAAAAAAAGATTTAAATCAAAATCAATCGAATTAACATAAGTCAAATAAAAATGTATCAGATTATTATTTAATATCAGACTGTTGACACACTGGTTTAAACGTAAATATGCTGCTTTTATAGTCTAAAGAGGTCTATAAAAAGCAGTATTTTAATGGTTGAACCATTATGGTCTAATATTCTAATGGTCCATCTTAATATTCTTAACATGGTCTATTATTCTAATTTTTATGGTCTAATATTCAAGTAAAAATGATTTTCTGTGCGTGTGTGTTTGTGTCCCCCCCCCCCTCAACACCAACGTTTTGAACCTCAATTTTACAACAGGATTCGCAGAGACCTTTACCCTACCTGTATGCTCTTAATTTTACATAGCTTGAATGTTCTTACGTGATTCAGGATATGTAAAATAAACAACATACAGTAAGGGAAGAAGCCTTCATTTGCACAAGATTATGCTGTTTGCTCCTTTCTTGACTCTATCTTCAAGTAATTAGCGTACTATAGCGACAATTTAGCGAAGCAATCGTTATTTTTTAGATTATTTTTATATTTGTTTTAAATATACCTTAAAAGTTATTACTTCTTCACGATTTTAATTTAGTTGCTAAAATGAATTTAATTTTATTAATTTTTCAAAAAAATAATCAAGAAAGTTTAAATATTAAAAAAAATATTTTTTTTAATTCTTTTTTTTCTAAAAACCAGGGGGGGGGAGCAAGTGTACCCATGATGGTCCGTGCCCCCTCACTTTTTCAAGGCACGAGCCGCCACTGGCCCACAGGAGTATTGTGGCGCATCAAAATTTTTGGGGGGATTTTTTAAATTTTCTTCTTTATTTATTTAAATTTATTTATTGATTTATTTTTAATTTAAGTTATTTATTTCATTTTATTTAATTTTTTTTTGCTTATATTTCATTTCATTTACTTATTTAGTTTGTGTGTGAGCGCGTGTGTCATTGGCGTAGCACAGAACTTTTCTAATAAAATAATAATAAAAATAAAAACGAACAAATAAATAAATGAAAAAAATTTTTAAAAACAAAAAAAATAAAAATTTTTTTAAACAATATTTGAAAAACATAAATAAAATAAAAAAGAAAGCTAAAAAATTGAAAAGGAAAAGAGGGTTAAGATTTGGAGGGGATGGTCACCCCTGCTATAAAAAATGTTCACAATTTTTGCAGTAGGGGAGGGCGGGGCTAAAAGTTCCGCGGGTAAGTTGTTCCCTTTGAAATAGCTCAATGAAGAAAAAAGATAAATGTATTTTGTAATACCTGGTAAAATGGAATGTTACAGCTCACCGATGGCAGCCATGTTAGCCAGGCCAGTGCCATCCCGCATATCAAAAGCTGAGCACGTGCATCACTGGTCTGCTTTTGTAAATATTTTCGTTTTTGAACTTTTTGGTCTTTTTCACGAACTTTAAATGATAAAGTTTAGTTCTTTGGTGTTTTTATGCAAATATCTACTGTGCATCCTAAAATGCTCCGCTGAAACGATTTACAACCTAAAATTTAATTAAAAAGTCAGTAATCCAACGTTATTAAGCACAAAACTTGCAAATGATTGCAGACACGTGTTTCGGTGTTACAAGGAACACCTTTTTCAATGCAAAGAAGTGTGAGCTTCTGGATGAAAAGTCATCCGAGAAAAGCAACACGGTGGAACAGGAGATAGTATAAATATCAAAAAATAGAAATTAAACAAAACAAAAAAGATAAAATGACACCTGGAGACAAAATTTATTATATAATTCCATCAGGAAAAAAACCGTTAAGTAATAAATTTTAAAAGAAAACCCATAAACAATGCAAAAAGTCCAAAAATGAAACCACTCATAATAAATAAGCAATAAATTTACCAGCGGGAAAAAACTATGTATGGAAGCAATGTATCAAATGGAGAAATGCAGAAAAAAAAGAGTGAAGGATAAACATATTGGAATTAGTTAATCACAAAACGAAATAAGAAAGCAAAAAATGAAAAAATAAAAGTAAGAAATGTACGACGTTTACATAAAAATAATAGAAAATCTAAACCAATTTTAACAAAGGAGTCCACACAGAGGAAAAAATAGGGAATTGCAGTAAGATCGTTAACTAAATTAGAACGGTTCCTCAGGATGTGGAAAGATTCCCAAAAATCAAGATCCAACGAATTGGGGCATTTTTGGATAATTTGATAAGAGTTAAAATCAAAAGATTGATTCGATTCCCAACAGTGTTGAGCAATACTGGATTTATTCAGCTGTTGTTTTCTCACATAGCTTTGATGTTCTTTTAACCGAAATTTCAAAGAACGGCGGGTCTGTCCGATGTATCCGAGTCCGCAATTGCAAACAATTTTATAGATCCCACAGCAATTAAGAGGGTGAATAGAATCTTTAAGAGAAGAGAAAGAAAGTTTATTAATAGGAGAAAATACCACTTGGAATTGGAATCGCTTCAGAATCTTAGCAACCTGAAAACTGATACCAGGGAAGAAAGGCAGAACAACTAAATTCTTAGTGTTAAAAGTTCTATTAAGAACAACATTTTGAGATTTTTTGCAAAGTTTTTTATAAATGGAATCAACTAAGGTGGGCGGATAGTCTCTATCAACAGCCACAGCTCTTAAATAGTTAAGTTCCGCATTAAGAAGCTCAGGTGAAGAAGAAATATTCATTGCACGATAAACATATGTGTTGAAAGCTGAATATTTTTGATTAGGAGGGTGAGATGATAATCTATGTGGGGTTAAGGAAACAGCAAAAGGTTTGCGATAAACCGTAGTTTCAAAACCGGACTCAGTTCGAGAAACGAGAACATCCAGAAATGGAAGGCAATTATTCTGTTCTTTTTCACAAGAGAATTGAATATGAGGATCAATGGAATTTAAAATAGATAAAGCATCATCAATGCTTAGTTGATCGTGGTTCATAAGAACAAAACAGTCATCAACATAGCGAACATAGAATTGAAACTGTAGTTTCTGAAACAACTTGACCTCAAAGTAATGCATGTAAATATCACTAAGGATGGGGCTAAGTGAGTTTCCCATTGCTAAACCATCCGACATAGTATAAAATTTACCATTAAAAACAAAGGAACTTTGCCTTAGACAAGTATGAGTAAGGAAAACTAAATCCTCAATTTCCTAAATTATATACATCCTACAATTTCCTAAAAATAACTAAAATTTAATTGTTCAAGGACTTGTGATTGTGGGGCTAGTTGTTCCTTCTTCGTGGGGCAAGTTGTTCCAAGGAACAACCAGCCCCAAGGAACTCATTTCCTCTATGTATCTATATCAGCAGTGCAGTAAACAAAAACACAATATTATATGTATATATTCATCTCCGTAAAATATAGAAATCGGAGAATTTCAATTCTCACCGGTGATTTACCGAAAATATTTGGTTGTTCTCCTATAGACAGACAGAAAAATGTGATATCTTTGAGGATCTAAATAGGAATCGAAATATCTTTCATATCTCAATGTGAAAATATAAAATTTGTAAAATTTGTTGTTCTAGAGCTAGACCACCTTGCGGTGATTTGAGAAAGTAACTAAAGAGGTAAAACAGTTCAAAGCTGCTCAGACAAGGCAGATGTCTTATTAAACAGATCATATCCTACGCAAGTGGATCTGTTTAGGCTTTACTTGTTTAGCCGTCATTAGCCAGAGACTGTAGCTTTTCCTTGGTGAGTTTAGCCTGGTCAAATTTGTGTAGGACTTTCATTATTGAAGGTGTAAATTAAAACCGATAGTAACCTTCCTTTTCGTAATCCAGAGAAAGCTAAGTGCAGCAGTCGCTGAAAACGGTAAATAGAATATAATGCATGTACAATAAACTCCTGGTTGCCTGCGGAATAGGGTGCCATGGTTACCGCGTAAAAGCGGAATTCGAGAATAGTTGTTGATGTTGCACACTAGGTAGGAAAAACAATATTAGAACATACAAGAGCAAAATAAAATCAGGAACAGTGACATGCATTCAAATTCTCAAAAAAAAAAAAAGATGCTAGAGGCAAACGATTAAACTAGTAACACTAAAAGTGACAACTGTAGTAGAAAATGTACATACATGAAAAAAAAAATTAATTTGAATTTTGACATCTTCAATTCAAATTATGTTTTACGTAATCACGAGTGTGTGTATGTAGGTGTGTGTGTTTGTGTGTAGGGGGTATGTGTATGTGTGTAGGGGTATGTGTATGTGTGTGCTGGCATGTGTGTTTGTGTCTGTGTGCAGGCATGTGTGTGTCTGTGTGCAGGCATACGTGTGTGAGTAGTTGTGTGTATGAACGTGTGTGTATGTGGGGGGCATATGTGTTTGTGTCTGTGTGCAGGCATGAATGTGTGGGTAGTTTGTATGTGTGTGTGTGTATGTGTTTGTGTGTACATGTGTAGGTGTCTGTATGTAATTGTGTGTGTAGGTGTTTGTGTATGTGTGTGTAGGTGTATGTGTGTTTGTGTGTATATGTGTGCGCGTGTGTGTGTAGTTGTGTATGTATGCGCGTGTGTGTAGGACATGGATGCAACCTGGAGACGGCTTTCGCTATAGGAGCAGCATCGTGAGGACCCGGTCGACGGTGATGGTGCGGAGGGTGGCGGTGGGAAAATAAAATGATAGGACATCAAAACAGTCAAGTGAGAACAATAAGCAATCGTGATTGCTCAAAAAAAAAAAAAGAATCGCTCATTAATGCAAACGAACACAGAAAATCCTGCAAACAGATCAACCAAATCAAATCAACTTAGGTTACGCCAAAAACGTTTAAAACAGCAGAGTTTTTTCTAGCAAAACTGTCTCGGTCACTCGCTTTACAGGATTGTAGAGTAGATGTAAAAATCCGGTTTCAACTAATCAGGTTTCAGGGACCGAGGAGAGTTTGATGTCTTTGAGAAAAAAGAAACTGGAATGTCTAAAAATAGATCTTGTACGTTTTAAGTTGAAATGAGTATTTTCTAAATTCAGTAATTTATAAACACAAAAATAAATAAATAAACAATCAATAAGCAAATCCACAATAACAATATCCACCCGCGAGTAATCAGGAGTTTATTGTTATCATTTGCACTAACCTCTTTTATGGATCGCCTGCGAAATCATTTATAGTCAAAGACAGTGGCGCAGCCAGAAAATTTTTCTGGGAGGGGTTTTCAAAATCGAAAATTCTTGCGTTCTTTCCCATTCATTTACAATGCGTAATTATTCAATATCAAATAATTTCTACAGATTAGTAATTATTCATTCAAAGTAACAGTTTAAAAACAATTAATAATTCGTATTGATATCACTATGAAACGAAGAATGTGGGAAAATGCACAGACTATTTATTATTAGTTTAACTTTAATCTTATATCCCTTTTGTGTGTGTGTGTGTATTTTTCGCGAGATCATTTAAAACCTCCTCTTCAAATATATTCATGTCTTTATGAATGTCAAATGCTAGCTAATAACGGTTTCGATCTTTGAATGAGAATTGGTTAAGAGCCTCAGAAAATCCAGTGCGGTAGGCTTCCTTTCTCTAGATGTCCCTAAAAAGAATTTGTGCAGTGATGGAAGTGCTGAGGGACCATGATACCCTATAGAGCTTTATTGACACCATTTTAGCTATCTTATACCAGTGGGGACGTGGGTTGCTCATCATGAAATACAACTTTTATATTTAAGAATATAAGAAGTAATTTCTGACTGCTTCCCGATCATTAAAAGCAGTAAGATATTTTGTTAAAACTTATTCCGCTTGGAAAAGCTCAAAGACTCTGCTTCTTTCCCTCGATTTTAACGGAGGAAATGAACTTGCTTGTGTTCTGAGAGGGGTTTTAACCCCAAAACCCCTCCCGTGGCTAAGCCACTGGTCAAAGATGGTTTTCTGTTGTGATTACTGACGAAACAAGTTATCATAGCTTATTAGCTACAGACGCAGTTAAATATTTTATTTACTTTTACTACATTATTCTATTTTTACTGTATTTTACTATGTTAATACAATATAATGTTACTATACTTATTAACTGTGCTTTTATATATGCATTTGTACTTAAAAGGTAGTCATTAAACCTTTGAATACAAGATATCAATGATAAAATGTAAAATAAATTTAATTTGTTTTAAGTTTAAAAAAAAAGAAAAACTTGATTATTCGGACAATATTGCTTATTAGTCTTTAAATGAACACTTGTTTTAAATCAACATCCCGCGGAATAAAATTAAAAAAAAAATCTTCCAAAATACTACACAAAAAACAGTTATATCACAAGTGCATATATTAATCTGTTTTAATTTCAGAATAATAATTCTAGAACTACATTTTCATATCACATTTTGAGCTTGTTTAAAAAACATAACTTCTAGCCCCACTTTCCCCTAATGTTTTATTTGTTCAGCGATTCAATTTGTTTTGCAAAACAACACACTAAACGTATATCTTTTATTCTGTCTGTTTTTGCAAAACAAATCGAGTTGTGTTCATATTACACAACCTTTCCAGTCTCTACACTTAAGTGAGCTTCTGGCGAAAAACTAGCATCTTTGGTTCATACTGAATGTTAAGAAGCAAAACAGTGGTTTTAGCCTGAAAAAATTGGAGTTCTGTCTCGAAACCCATGAAAAATGCTGATTCCCAAACCTTCCATCGGTGCTTGAAGGTTAACTGCGTTTGTTTCCGCAAAAATAGGCGTATTGCGCAATATTTTAAAGACAGTAACGTTTTCTGAAACCAAACATTTCCCATGGATTTTTACGAGAATTCTCAAACATCCTAACTGCGTAAGAATGTTTTATAAATCTGGTTTTCTTTTATTTGTTTTCTCTTTTATTTTTAGTCTAGCTGTTTTTAGAGTGGAGTAATTCTTTTCCTTTTTTTTCCCCCTGAGAAAATTGACAGAATTTCTTTGAATTTTTTGAAATATTAGTTTATTGTCGAAACGTTTGAAGCAGACTGTTTCTTCTTGGTTTATTTATATTTATTTACGCTTATTGTATTTCTATATTACTTTTACTTATCATTTATTAAAGTTATTAATTTATATATGAATTTAAATTCCTACTATAAGCAATACAGATTGATTCCATGAAGCACTGAAGAAATTGCAAATTTCGAATTACACAAGCTGAATTTCAAAAAGTATAAATGAAAAGTAAAAAATTAATTTAATAAAAAAATTCAAATGACAGACAAAATACACTGAAATCGGAAATTGTGGGAATGAAATAATTTAAGAATGTAATTCATTTAAATTTTGTATTTCTCACAAAAAGTGTTAAATTAAATATTAAGCGGACTACACGTTCCTGAAACTATTTAAATAACAGTTCGTTTGGAATGATTAATTCCTGCCAAAAGATGAATATGAACAGCCCCCCCCCCCCAAAAGTTCAATGGCGCAAATCCCCCCCCCTCCCAATGTTTCTAACGCTTTTGAACTTTTTTATTTTCACCCTCTTTTTTACCTCATTTTTCAAAAATATTTATTTATTATTATCATTATTATTATTAGAAAAGTTCTGTGCTACGCCTGTGCTAAAATGAAATGAAAAAAAAAATAATAATTTGAATTTTGACCTCTTGAATTCAAATTATGTTTTTCGCAATCACGAGTGTGTGCGTGTGTATTAGGGTGGGCCGAAATAAGCCGAAAAATTTTTTTTTTTTCGAAATCAATTTTTGGATAGCGCGCAAAAGTTGCGTCATGAGCTAGTTAGCACTCACAAAAAATTTCTTGGATATTAAAAAATATCTAGCCGGCGCTATTTGACACTAAAAAACCGAAAAAAATGAGAAAAATGAATTTTTGTCGACATTTTTTTTAAAAAACTAAATTACAAATATTTTGCTGGAATGCACCGAAAATGTTATATAATAAGCCAGTTCGAGCCCATAAAATGTTTCATTGATTTTAATGAGCATTTAACCGCTCCTTTCGGACATCAAAAAATTGGAGAAAAATGAAAAAATATTGAATTTTTTAGAAAACCATGTGAAAATTATTTTTCAAAATTAAATCATAGACTAATTAATTAAATAGCACTATTAATCATAGTAATTATTATCACGCAATAATATCATACATTTTCTAGAATTACATATAAAGATAATAAAATTTTGAAAAAGAAATCTTCAAATTTGATTTATAATACCTCATGCATAAATAATATTATTTTTTGGAATAATATTGTCATTTGTTATCAAATGGAAATGGAAGTTCTTTCCTAGCTTGAAGTTTGGCACGAATGTATCCATCTTGTGCAGTTTCACCACGAACTTATATTGCAGCTTCGGTTATTAGTTTCACACAACGTTTCACAGCTTCCGTGTGACAGGGAAATTACTCGAAACAGCTGTAGGCTGTGCTTTGCACAATTCTTTCAATTGTTGGTCTTTTAGATGCATTGTAAGAGGTGGCTCTGTTGCAACACAGTTTGCCTAATGAACTAAATCAACATAATCAATGGCTTCAAAATTGAGTTTAGGACAAAATTGAGTTTAGACGCTTAAGAAATCGTAACCATCCGAGCTCTTTGTCTTCTTATTTCTAGGGTTCAGAATGCACCTAACAGCTAATTCCCGAATGTATTTTCTTGAGTCAAACAACATTGTCAACAGAAGCTGTTCAGGATGAGCGAAATATGCATTGTTACGTTATCCACTTTTCCAATAGCCATTTTTCTTACTGTCCTTTGATCAATTACAATTTTTTTTTTCTCTATCAGGGACTTTTGCTTTTTTTCTGCAATTACACGAATATAAATCTGCGCATTTGCAGGCACAAACGTCAAAGTCGTAGCCTCTGCTTTAAATTTGCCTAGCTTTGATTGTAAAAGTTGCGTCTTTATATTTTTAGCATTTTTTTGTTGTGCTATTATATTTAGAATAATAAGATAAAATCACTCTTCTTATCGAAACAAGGGGAAGGGAAGCGCGCCCCCAAATATCAATAACTTTTTTTTGCAACTACAGCGGCCACACTTGCTGAAGATGGTTGCTTACTTCCTTCTCCCTTTATTTGCATCTTAGTGATTTGATAACATCTGATAATGTCCTCATATGTTGGAAGAAATAAAGCATCGGGAGGAGACAAATCTCTTCCAGATCCAAATAGAAGACTACTTGTGCTTGCTCGCTTTACTTTCTTTTTCGCACGTTTCTACAGAACAGTCGTGTTGTATACCAAAACAAAGATAATAATGCAATGACATTCGAAATGTCCGGCTCCCGTTTAAAAGACTTCAGAGGATTCACATTTTTTTAATACTCAAGGGCTCTATTTGTCAAACATATATAAAATAGTTATAACATAATCTTAGGAATAATAGAAGCAGTTGAGCGCCGTTTATTATCCAGGAGAAACAATTGGAACCGAAGATTAAAAAATTAGCATCTTATGTAACTATTTTTTATTTGAGTGTGTGCATTTTTAAAAATTGGCGTACAAATGTCGCATAAAATTGACTGAATTTTCACTGTTTTTTCTAAGTAACGTATTGCGTAACATTTCAGTATTTACTTATTTTGAAACTACTTTAAAATTTTTTTTTTCATTTTTCCCATGTGTCAGTCTTAAAGGAGCTTAGCTAAATATTCTACGAAATGTATAAAAGTCTTTGAGGATTTCAACTAATTCACTGACAGATACTTCTAATGTTTGCTGAAACTAGCTTCAAACTTTTATTTTTAATTCCCCGCCTCCCCCCCCCCCCCCCCATTTTCTTTCTTTTTTTTTGAAAAAAGTGCATTTTTGCCCTTTTTCAGTTTTTCAAGGTCAAATAGCGCCGGCTAAATATTAAACAAATTTAGCGAAATTTTTTATGGGTAATAACGGGCCCATATAGCAACTTTTCCGCACTATCCAAAAACAGATTTCCAAAAAAAGTTTTTTCGGCCCACCCTAGAGGCGTGTGTGTTTATGTGTATGTAGGCGTGTGTGTTTATGTGTATGGGGAGGGGTATGTGTGTTTGTGTGTAGGGGTATGTGTATGTGTGTGTAGGCATGAGTGTCTGGGTAGTTGTGTGTATGAGTGTTTGTGTGTGGGGGGGGGGGGGGGAATGTGTATGTGTGTGTAGACATATATGTTTGTGTCTCTGTGCAGGCATGAGTGTGTGGGTAGTTGTGTGTGCATGTGTAATTGTCTGTATGTATGCGTGTGTGTGTATGTGTTTGTGTGCGTGTATGCGTTTGTGTATGTGTGTAGGCGTATGTATGTATGTATGTGTTTGTGTGTGTACGTGCGTGTATGCATGCATGTAAGTGTAGGATATTGACGCAACCTGGAGACGGTTTTCGCTAGAGGAGCAGCATCGTGAGGCGGCCGGTCGACGGTGGTGCTGCAGAGGGTGCTGGCGGGAAAATAAAATCATAGGACCTCAAAACAGTCAAATGAAAGCAATAAGCAATCGTGATTGCTCAATAAATAACTTAAATAAAAATAAATCAATAAACAAATTTCAAAATCCCCCCCCCCCCCAAAAAAAAAAATTGATGGCGCAACTTGTGCCATCATAGCCCCTGTGAGCACCCTTGAATGAGAATGTATGGGGAATACAAAATTTAGTGAAACGATGGAAAAGAAAAGAAACAAGAATATTTTTTTTTCAGTGAGAATAAATTCTACTCTAATATATTTTAAAAATGTGTTTTCAATATTTAAAAGGTAGATTCAGAATTTAAATATATTTTCAAAACAACTCAGTTAAATACATTGACAAATACAAGATGCAAAATTTATAAATACATTTAAATTTTGTCTTTCTAACAAAAAGTGTTTTAATTACGTTTAGGCAGACCAAACGTTCTTGTAACAATAAAAATCATTCAAAGTTCTTTTGGATTGATTAATCCTTGCATTCAGGCGCCTCAAGATGAATGATGAATTCCCTAGGAATACAAAATAAAGTGTAAAAGAAAAGAAAAGAAACAGGAATATTTCTTTCGGTGACAAGAAATTCTACTCCGATACATTTGGAAAATGTATTTTTAATATTTAAAGGGCAGATTTCCGTCGCTTTCAGAAAAGTGTTTCGCGGAAGGACAAAAAAGAAAAATCTCTCTTTTCAACTGGATAAATCTGAGGTGTTTGAGTTTCCTTTAAGTTAAATTTCAGTTCGGAAAATAATTCCGCTGGGAGAGGGAAGAGGCTTCGTAAAATCTGCAAAATCTCTTTCCTTAAGCTGATAAAATGTTTCTTGATCTAGAGCCGGCAGTTGAGTGCAGTCATTCAGTTTATATTTGATATACAATTTCGCCTTTTCCAGCTGCTCCCCTCATATACAGTGAAATTCCGTTACAACGAATACCAATACAACGAAATTTCCATTTGAACGAAAAAAAACATTCAGTCCAGATTTCATTGACACTGTTTGAATTCCTTTACAACGAAATTCCCGTTACAACGAACAAATTTTGCGGACCCTTGAAGTTTCTTGTAACGGGATTTCACTACAATGTGGTTTCGTCTATTGATATATTGGCTATTTTGTTGTTATCTAAAGTTAAGAAATAATAATCATAAAAATCATTTAAATTATTGTGCTTATTAGGAAACTTCTACATTGTTTAAATGAGTACTCTATCTTTCGAGATTATCAAAAAAGCGCTGAATCTTTGGAGCAGTTGGTGCCAAAGCCTAATCAGCAATAGTTCCTATTTGGGATCCATCTGTCTGGCAGGTTTTCTTAATATCTAAGCTCTACGTTCCAGATAGTAGCTATTAGGCTTGACAGGGAAAAAAAATGGATTGCGCTGCGCTCATTGGAGCAATTGACGTCAAAAATTAATCAGGATGAATTGACAGTGTTGCACACAAGAATTTTGCAAGGGGAGGGTCTAGAATTATAAGTCCCATTTTCATATCATATCCCAATATGGCTTCAAACATATTCAGTTGATTTTATCTATTCTCGAGAACAAAAAGCAGTAAAAAATAAATTACAGTAGTCCCTCGTTTTACGCGGGGGTTACGTTCCACGCGGGGGTCCAAATGCCGCGTAAATCAAAACCGCGTAAAATAAGACTTAATAATCGTGTTAAAATAGGTGTTAGGTTCCGTAGATTAAAAAAATACTTCATTCTAGTGATGATTAATTGTATAATAAGTTTAATGTGTACTTATATCGATTTTTATGCGCAACATGCATAAAGAAAACATAAATTAATTTCGTGTTCTGTTTACAAAGAGGAGTTGGCTATGATAGTCTTTTTGCAGTCATTAAGAATTTTTCTCTGTAATTCTTTGCAGAGCATTAACGCATCCATGATCACTTGCGTCATTTACAGGATAGAATCTTCCTTCACTAACAAATCAGAAAGATCATTTCTATTGTCTAGGAATGGCTCAAAAGTTTCAATGTGAACGTTTTTGGTTGTGCGTTACCGATGTCGGTATCCTCGTTGGTAAAGGCCTCCTTTGTCACTAAAAAAAAGCTCTTCTTCCATTGAGTTCTGAACTGTGTGAGTTTGATAAATTTACTTCTGGAAAGAACTCTGGAACCAATCGCATAAAATGTCTCCAGGGCCCAAGTTCGGTTATTAGCACGCCTGCACGCCAAAATGCAGTTGATTACGTGCAATCTTTAGGAGTTAGGATTTTGAAAGAGGGGAAAATGTTATCTGTTTGCATTACCGCATCCGCGTAAAACCGAAACTCATCCGCGTAAAATAAACCCGCGTAAAACGAGAGTTCACTGTATTGAATAAAAAATGCTAATAACAGATACTTAATTAAATTACCACAGGGTGGCGACAGATCAGGGAAAAGTCAGGGAACTTTATTAATCAGGGAAATATCAGGGAATTTCGAAAAAATAACAAAAAATCAGGGAAAATTGATTTCATGAAGAAGTTTTTTTTTTTTTTTTTTTTTTTACAAAATTAAGTATCCTAATTCCCTACAAATTTTACACCAATTATCTGTCAAAAAAAAAAGAAAAAAAAGTAAAATGAGGTGCAATTATGCACTGCCGCATGTTTGTGCATCTTTTTTCCTCAACGTCTAAGTATTAAATCTTACTTATTAACCACAGGATGATTGCTTCTGTGTCTGTTAGGTTTTTTATTTTAACTAGCTTGAAATTTCCTTTCATGCTTTCAATGTGACGTAAAATAAACAACCATACAGGCAAAGAGGAAGCCTTCATTAAATCCTTAGCTCCTTTGCCTTTATTTCATTGTCTCCAAGTGATTAGCATACTGTAATCACGATTTTAAGAAGAATGATAAAAGCTTAAAAGTTATTACTTCTTCATGTTTTTCATTTAATTACTGAAATTGAACTTTCAATCAAAAAAAATTTTTTTTTGCCTTTATATTATTTGCTGTCGCCGCAGATTATAAAGGTTTTCCTTTCTTCAGATTTAAATGATTCTTTTATTTTATAACCAAGTTGTATTGTTCTTTTATATATTTTAAAATTAGCTTATTGCTTTTTTTTTCTGTTTTTTTTCTTGCATTTCAAAGTTGTTTGTTACAAAAGCAATCTAAGATTTTTTTTGTTACCTGCTTTAATCATTTGAAATAGAGGTAACTTGTGTACTTAAGTAAAGATCTTAATTTTTTTATTGTTAAAATGCTGTATTCATTCATTAAAACCTATGTTCTTGATTAGAGAAAAGCTCCCTATGAATGGATGTCAAAAGGTTTCATCTGTTTTGCATAAATATGTCAATTAGTTATATAAGAGTAACTACATTACTTCTATTCTTTCACAATTACTTGTTATTCTTGCAACAATTATTATACTGTTTGAAAATTTAGTTCAAAATAATTTCAATTACTTTTTAGTTCTAGCATAAATACACATATGTTTTTGAGAGTGATTTTAATAGTTTCCTAAAATTCTTATGCTAAGTGGTTTCTGGAAGTAATTTTTTAAAAATTTTCTATAATCTTTCCATGTAGAAAAATTTAACATACTGTTTTATGTTTTTTTTTCCAAAAAAATTGACTTGATATGTTTTTTTTTTACGATTTTGTTAAGAAAGTAGCATTTTTTAAAAATACATCTTTAGTTCATCAACTTTACACAACTTAAAAAACGTTTAAAATACTGCATTTTATACAAACATACAATGGATTTCAAGTAGAGCAAAGAAAGGAAACCATTATCATTGGTAACGTAAGTCAGGGAAATTTGGTGAACTTAATCAGGGAAATCAGGGAAAATTCAGGGAACTTTTTTTCACAGTTCCTGTCGCCACCCTGTACCAGAAAGCAAAAGAGTTTATGCATTCATTTTTCTCATTATTCAAAAATGAAAACAGCGAAGCAAATTCAGGTAAAAGAATTACCAAGTCCGAAGACAAAGAAAAATATTTTTTAAATCTAATTACAAAACTAAAAATGTGATTATTCATTCACAATCATCAGTCTGCCTCTATAAGCTTACAAAATATCGTAGAATAAAAACCAGTTTTCTATTTCGTTTTCCGATTTTATTTATAACTTCCTCAGCATGTGATGGGGACAATGCTTGAATTCAGCATAAAACGTTCATTTTATGTTTTTAGCCTTCTCAAAGTCGAGAAAGATCTCTCGCTTGTGCAACTCGTA
This sequence comes from Uloborus diversus, assembly GCF_026930045.1. Lineage (NCBI taxonomy): Eukaryota > Metazoa > Arthropoda > Arachnida > Araneae > Uloboridae > Uloborus > Uloborus diversus. The sequence goes on from NC_072736.1 coordinate 159,214,552, forward strand.
AAAGAAAAAGTGCACATTAAAAAAAAAAATCTTTTAGCAAAAGGATTTAATTTTTCACTAATTAGAACTAAAATTATTATTATCTTTGTTTGAAAAATATTTTACGTATAAAATACATAGAATCATACTCAATCGAAAAAAAATTTAACAGGATATTTTCCCCATGGAAACTGATTTCAGTGCAGATTAGAGTTATTAAAATTTGACATTTTTGATAACTTATTCATTAACGGCTGAAGAAGAAACGTTTTTACATTTTTGCAAAGAAAAAAGTACTAAAAGCAAGGAAGTTCTAAATTCTAAGGGGGACTCCCCCCCCCATATGGGCGCCTTTGCCTGGAACCCTCCCATGTGTGCCTCACTGATCTCTCCTTTAAACGCATAAATCTATAAAACTTGTGACAGAATTTCCACAAACACTATACTTTTATATAGTGCCGTGGGAAAGTAAAGCGCAGTATCTACGGAAATGAGTTTTTTTAGACATTTGACGAAACGCGTTTTGGATTCCATACAAACAATAGGGAAATGGAGTTGGGAGGTTTTTTTGGTTGGGAGGAGGAGCGGAAACCAAATAAGCAAGCTTGCTCAACAAAGCTAAAGTGCAAAAAAAAAAAAAAAAAAAAAAAAAAAAAATTGAATTTTGACATCTAGAATTCAAATTATGTTTTTCGCAATCACGAGTGTGTGTATATAGGCGTGTGTGTTTGTGTGTAGGGGGTATGTGTATGTGTGTGTAGGCATGTGTGTTTGTGTCTGTGTGCAGGCATGAGTGTGTGGGGTAGTTGTGTGTATGTGTGTGTGCGTGCGTGCGTGTGTGTGTTTAGCTGCGTATGTATGCGCGTGTGTGTAGGACATGGACGCAACCTGGAGACGGCTTTCGCCATAGGAGCAGCATCGTGAGGAGCCGGTCGACGGTGATGGTGCGGAGGGTGGCGGTGGGAAAATAAAATGATAGGACGCCAAAAACAGTCAATTGAGAACAATAAGCAATCGTGATTGCTCAAAAATGACTAAAACGCAGAAACAAAAAAAAAAATAAATAAATAAATAAATTTGAATTTTGACATCTTGAATTCAAATTATGTTTTTCGCAATCACGAGTGTGTGTATGTAGGCGTGTGTGTTTGTGTGTGGGGGGGGGGGTATGTGTGTTTGTGTGTATGGGGTATGTGTATGTGTGTGTAGGCATGTGTGTTTGTGTCTGTGTGCAGGCATGAGTGTGTGGGTAGTTGTGTGTATGAATGTGTGTGTGGGGGGTGTGTGTATGTGTGTGTAGGCATATGTGTTTGTGTCTGTGTGCAGGCATGAATGTGTGGGTAGTTGTGTGCATGTGTGTGTATGTTTTTGTGTGTGTATGTGTAGGTGTCTGTATGTATGTATGCGTGTGTGTTTGTGTGTGTGTGTGTGTGCGTGCGTGTGTGTGTAGTTGTGTATGTATGCGCGTGTGTGTAGGACATGGATGCAACCTGGAGACGACTTTCGCTATAGGAGCAGCATCGTGAGGACTCGGTCGACGGTGATGCTGCGGAGGGTGGCGGTGGGAAAATAAAAAGATAGGACATCAAAACAGTCAAATGAGAACAATAAGCAATCGTGATTGCTCAAAAAAAAAAAAAAAAAAGTTTGCTAATATAGTGGCCGCCGCTACAATGAATCACGTTTGTTCTAAACAGGCTTGATTCCTGAAAGTGGCTAATTCAACAAAGCTGGATTTTGTTCTGTTTTTGACAATATGATTCATTAAAGCGGCTTCTTCAATTAACCACTGATTCAATTAACCAGCGTCCACTATACTGCTCTTTACCTTCCTACAGGAGAACACGTATTGGATGTAGGAGAATGCAATAAAACATAAGCCTCTAACAATTTCTCTCTGAGTGAATACAATGAGCACATTTCTTTGCTTCAATAATTCATGAAATACAATAAACAGACAAAAATTGTGTATTCATTAATGCACTCATGCTTCATCATTTATGCGAATAGTAAAATACATATTTCAAAGGACAGCACTGATTTTGTTTTTTCAAGAAAATGATTTGTTTAGCGAAGAAATTGCCAACATCCTGTTCGGGGTTAGTTCCGGAGTCTGATAAAAGCCCGATGAAAACTTCCTGTAGTTGAGGATTCAAAGAAGTTTCCTAATATTTCAATCTATGCAAATGGCGTAGTTTTACTTCCTTTTCAAAAAAAAAAAAAAAGGGAAGCATTGTATTCGCGAAAAAAATTTCACTTAAAAATCGACCTTAATTTCCATTTTGCTTACCTCCGAATTAATGTTGTTTTTTTTTTCAACCCGAACACACGCGGGTAAGTGCCTTAGAACGTATAGACACCCGAAATATCCATTTTGACTTTCCCCGAGTTAATTACAACGACTTTTCTCGTGACTTCCGTACGTACGTATGTATGTGCGTATGTTTTCTTTTTTTAAGGATAAGATAAGATAAGATAAAATTTATTAACAAACAAAATACACATACATAACAGTAAGCAAAATTAAAAAAGTAAAGTTAAAAAACTTACAAATTATAAAACATAAATTACAAACGTCATAACACAATATTAAAAGGGGTCTAAGGACCTTTAAACTTCAAAATTTTCGATTTTCTGGAAAAAATATATGTTATGCACAGTTCGATTCTAAACAATTTGATACCTTATTTATTACTATACGCCAAAAACTTTTCGAGTTATTGTAAAAATGCCTAAACTTTCCCCATAGAGATTTATGTTAACAGTAGCTGTTTAAGCCTCTTTTTCTCAGGTGCCGGTTTCTTCGGTTTTCTCGTTTTGCGCGCATGATATCTCAGAAAGTTTCTTATATATGTCCGTAAAACTTTTAATGTATGTTTATCTGGTTTATATTTATGACCTAAACCTAAATTTATTTATTTTTTTAAAATTATTTATTTATTTTTTTGAAATTTGGTAAGTTAATATCGAAAATTTCCAAAATTTTGGGTAAAAAAATATCTATTTTCAAATATTAACTTTAATTTTTTAGTTGAAATTTAGGTTCAGATCGTTAAGATGTATCAGACAAATATGCATGAAAAGTTTTACGGAAATATATAAAAAACTTTCTGAAATATCATGCGCGCAAAACGAGAAAACCGAAGAAATCGGCACCTGAGAAAAAGAGGCTTAAAAGCTGCTGTTAACATAAATCTCTACGGGGAAATTTTACGCATTTTTACAATAACTCGAAAAGTTTTTGGCGTATGGTAATAAATAAGATATCAAATTGTTCAGAATAAAATTATGCATAACATATATTATTTCCAGAAAATCGAAAATTCTGAAGATTAAAGGTCCTTAGACCCCTTAAGAAAAACTTGACTATAGTTCAACATGAGTTAGTATTAAATTCAACACTAAAGAGCGCCAAAGGCACTGTCCGCAGTGTTTTTTAATTGGTTTAGTATGGAGTACAAACACAAATATGTATTAACAGTAATATTTACAAATTAATGTAAATATTACTGTATGTGCGTATGTATGTCGCATAACTCAAGAACGGTATGTCCAAGAAAGTTGAAATTCGGTACGTAGACCCCTAGTGGGGTCTAGTTGTGCACCTCCCTTTTTGATTCCATTCGGATGTTCCAAAGGGGGTCTTTTACACCTTTTTGGGGGGAAATCAGTGTTAATTTCAATGCAATCTCAAGTGGTGTTATAATTTATGCAAACACTTGGCAATATATCGCCAAGCTTTTGGTCGCCAAGTTTTGTCGGAAACTTAGCGACAAATTTGGCGATTTTTTTTTTTTTAAATCTAGTTTCAATTTGGCCGTTGTTGGTGATATTTAGAGAGTTAACTATTGAATCGCATTAAAATTGCCAATAATGGGGAAATAACTTTCAATTGGTGTAAAAGGAAGTCATGTGATGCACACATCAGCTCGTTGATACTATGTTTATGTTGTGATATAAGATAGCGACCATAGACTAATAATAAGAGTAGACCGAGCTTTCTCATTCTTGCTGATGAAGAAAATTGGTTCATAGATGTATCATGTGACTGGTGGAAGGGCTTGGCGAAGACTTTGGCAGCATGGTTGCTAGATGGCAGCATTATCTACAGTTTGGCACTCAACATGTATTTTACGACAATGTGTTTTCATTAAAAAAAACTTCCAGGTGCAGAGATTGAGCTGTTTTTCTTTTAGTTATGCATTATTTTGACATTAGTAGTAATAGTTTTTGATCAGTTTTCGGTAACTTTTATTTCATTTGGAGCTGTCAGCGTTGGCGTGAACGAAATGGCGGAAACGTTTTGCGTTAACGCAAAAATGTACTAATCGGTACCTTAAATTGAAACTGTAGGTAAAAATCTTACCATTTGCTGATTCTTCTTGGTCGCTTGCATCTTTTATTGCTTAGAGAGTTATTGAAATTGACTAAAGAAAGTGCACAGTACCATCTAAACGAAAAACTCACTATATTAACAAAATATTTACAACTTAGAATAACAAATTTACAAATAGGATTTCATAAAAGCTCATTCTTCCGTATTCCATCAATTCTATTTATTTTATTTCTCGCTCGCGTTGATCGTCTGCTTCGATCAACGCCCGCTGTTGCTAGGATATCCACCAGTCACATGGTTTGGTTTATGAGCAGCAAAAGGGTTGCCATAGCTCGGTCTACTCTTATTATTAGTCTATGATAGCGACCCTAATAAAAATGAAGCTGAGATCCAGTATCCGGAATGCAAATAAAAAGGGAGAAGCTGTAATAAAAAGATTTTTTCATATCGACAACAGACGCTCGAAATAAACCAATGGCGAAAGTGTTATATCCTTCTTTAAATATCCATAAAGAAATATTTTAAACGAACGGTCAGATGCACCCAGATGGAGGTAACGGGAGGTTACCGTGACCTCCCAAAAATTTCCTTTTTCAGCAAGTTTCGTTTAACGATTCGGCAAAATTTGGGGTTCCATTCCAGAAAGTTTAAGTTCGGGGCTCCCCTGCGAACAGCTGAGATTCGGTGTTTGTTAAAAGTTTTAACTTTCAGTTCGTAGTCAAATTTTGAAATATTGACACATGTCAATACATCAATACAATCAGAGACGTCCCGGTGGGAGGTCACCACGCCATGACCTCCCAAAAATTACCCTTTTTGACAAAATTTGTCTAACGATTCGGCAAAATTTGGAGTTCATTCGGCAAATTGAGAATTCCCGCCCTCCCTAACATTTGAGTTCTTGTAAAGAAGTCGGTTTCGGTCATTTTCCCCCAAGCCCGCCACTCTGCCAGTGCTTGCGGAATCGGAGACAGACTGAGTTTGGGGAAAAGGAGTCGGAGTCCCTAAAATTTCCCGAGTCGGTCATTTTCCCTCAGGCACCGCAGCCCTGGTTGTTCTAACCTCAGTTCAAATGATGAAATTTTACAGGTCCCTTTGTCAAAAAAGTTTGAGAAACACTGGTCTATATAAGCTATTAGTAGTACCAATTGCAAATCGAATACAAATGTTTATAAGCTTCACAAATGCGATGAACGTTGAAAAAACTTTGTTTGCGAAATGGTGTGATATCATTTTAATAATCCAGTCGCAAATCCTGAGAAAAAATACAAAACAGGAGTACCAAACGGTTGAAAAGTCATTTATCTAGATCTAAGTTTGGTAAATAGCATTGAAATCATGCGTGTATTAACTTGGAAGAGATAAGCCTATTAAGATCGTGGATTTTTGCTCGTGTAAAAAATGTAGGAAAATAATAGTTTGGATTCTGTGATATTGTATGTAGTTCGTAGCTTCGGTTTTCAGAGATCGATTAATAAGTTATTGACAACAACTCGTCTTCGATTCTTTACCGCTTCATTTTCAACTTATTTATACAATTCGTAACCATAACGACGAAACTAACCGAGGAAAACTTCAAAGTTTATATGTCTTCTTTTTTGATACTTTCACTAATTCTTTGTCATGTTATGATCAAATTTATTTGTACCATGGATTTTCAATTGTTGAAAATTGATATATAAGGGTAATTGCAGAAGTTCAAACAACAAATTTCATCTCACTCACTTTTTTCTTAAAATAATATGAAACTTGAGAAGGAAATTCGAGAATTTCTATGTTTCATTTCTGGAGGAATTGTTAAAATCGAAATAAGAAGCTCTAACAATGATTCTTCTAAGCCAGTGGTGCCCAATATACGACCCGAGGCCCACATCTATCCAAATGTGCCTACAGAGAGGGGGGGGGGGGTGGCACAAATTGCGCCATCAAGATTTTTTCGAGGGGGTTGGGGATTTTTTAAATTATTTGATTCATTTCAATTTATTTGTTGTTTTATTTTTAGTTTAAACTATTTACATTTTATTTTGTTTTTATTTCGTTTTATTTATTTAATTATTTTGTGCATATACGTGAGTGTGTGTGTGTATGTTACTGGTGTAGTACGGAACTTTTCTAAAAAAGACAATAATAATATTAATAATTTAAAATAAACAATTAAATTTTTTTTAATGAATAAAACAAAAAAGGGCTAAAAAATAAAAAATAATAAACTGCAAAAGGGAAGAGAAAAGTCTTTTTTTTGGGGGGGGGAGGGAATTCGTGCCATCGAACAGGGGGGGAATGGGATGGGCACCCCTGCATCCGGCCTACGTAATAGATCCGTGTGACCCGCTGTTTTGTTCAATGTAAAAAATCGAAAAGCACGATTAGTGACAATGAAACAAATTTGGAGCACCAAATATTCGGAAATTGGTTTCTGAAAACATGCATTTGTTAAAATAAGCATCAAGTAATTGATAACAACAATTATTGGTGCATAATTTTCTTTCCTGTTCCATATTTTCGCATGTTATTTGGAAAATAATGAGCTATTTTGAAATTTTATAAGTGTTCAGGGCGGTCATTCCAAGCTCGTCAGCTTGCGAGATCGAGATTCTCGCTCGCCTTATCGGTTGTGACGTAGAAATGTCGCAAAGTAGCATTCTAATCTACTCGAAACAAGCCGAAAGCTAAGTTCGAGTAGATTAAAATGCTACTTTGCGACATTTCTACGTCACAACCGATCACGTGAGCGAAAATCTCGATCTCGCAAGCTGACGAGCTTGGAATGACCGCCCTGGCCCGCGAGAATGATTTTAATATGAGGTGCGGTCCTCGGGCAAAAAAAAAAGAAGGTTTTACTGTTCTTAGCAATGAATAAATTTTGTGCACATTTACTCGAATGACCAAGGATATTGAATTTGCAAACCGTTCGATGAAACTCGACAGGGTCAAACTCGACAAATCATTAACTATTGAAGCAGAATTTTTCCAAATGTAATAGGATTCCCAAAAATAAAGTACTCCCCTTTCCCCAGTGTTTGGAAATCTTATCTTTAAAAAACTTTTTTCTGTTTCTGACGTTTTTCCGCAAGAGGTGTCGTTGCTGTTCTGTGACGCATGTGTTTCCTGTTTCCATGTCTATTTACTTTGCTTCCTTCCATTTTTTGTTCATTTATCGTTCGGTCTACATGGTGTGGACTTTTCGTTCTTCTTTTTTGCACTGATGAAGGGGCTTGCATATGACAGCCCCGAAACAGCTGTTTGCTGAGTTTTTAACTCTATTTTACTACTTTATTTGTACTTTATGCACGTTGTTTTCATTTTTACTCAAAGTGAGTATTGTTGCATCTTGGTTTTATTACGTTGAAACTCACACGAACACATTTCTTCATCCACAGAGATAGAATGAAAAAATTCTTAATTTGCAGAGATAGATAGAATAACTTTACTTCTGCGAAGAGCTCTGGAAGCAATCGTAAACAATGTCTCCAATGGCCCATGCTCACTTGTTGGCACTCCAAAATGCAGTTAATTTCTTGTTCTCAGAAGTTAAGATTTTGAAAAAGGGGGAAATTTTATCTGTTTACAATGCCGCGTCCACGTAAAATCAAAACTCATCCGGGTAAAATAAAAGTACCAAATCTTAAACCGCGTATTATCGAAACCGCGTAAAACGATAAACGACTACTGTATTAAAATACAATGAATATTAAACTAAACGTAACTGCTTTTCAAAGTCACTGCATGTTTGAAAATCTCTATGAAGTCTCCAAAAAGCGTCTGTTTGTGTAAACGCGCAAAACTCGAGAACTACCCGGCCGATTTCGTTGAAATTTTCACAATATCTTTATTTTAACACCGGAAAGGTTTGCAGATCGGTTCGAAAAAAATTCGATGAGTAGTTCTTTTTTTATTCCAATTTAGGCCCAATTTTCACATAAATTCCCGAATATGGGGATGAAAAATTACTTGCACATATTAATATAACATATCGTTAGAAAGGGTAGAATTTTCCGCGTTCTACGCAATCCGTACCGAAGCTCTAACTTTATTAAGGCGGGAGTTATTTGCGCTTTTAGCTCGAATTTTTTCAGGCTTAGCTGAAATTTAGGCACTACTTTCTTCATTAAATAAATCAATAAAAAGTGAAGGAATTGTCCAACAGTTTTCTTTTTGACACCATTGTAAAAAGCAACATTTTTTACTCCAGATCTAACTCGACCTTTGGTCGGAAAAGTAAGCATCTAACTCCAAAGGAAAAGAGTTATAAGACTTTTTAAATCAGTTCGAAAAATCCCATTTCCATTCAAGTTGTTAACCATTTAATTTTCGCGTTTCCATGGTTACGCTTTCTGAATCAATTGTATCTTTCACACTTTAATTTCTTAAACTTATTTTCTTTATCTTTATCTTTACTAATAATAAAGCTGAATGTCCCTCTGTCTGTCCGGATCTCTGTGACGCGCATAGCGCCTAGACCGTTCGGCCGATTTTCATGAAATTTGGCACAAAGTTAGTTTGTACCAATGGGGGTGTGCACCTCGAAGCGATTTTTCGAAAATTCGATGTGGTTCTTTCTCCAATCCAATTTTAAGAACAAAAATATCATAAGATGGACTAGTAAATTACGAAATTATCATAACGTGGAACCGTAACATGGGTACAAGCCAATTGGCGAGAAAATTCACCATACATTATTTGTAAATATACAGGCGAACCAAAAGACCTTTTAATTTTCTATTACGGGCAAAGCCGTCCGGGTAGCACTAGTATTTTATATTTCTATGGTTACGCTTTTTAAATCTATCTTTTCCATTTTAATTTCTTAAAAGTGTTTTAATACTGTCATCATTGTTTGGAAGGGAAAATTTGCATGATGTTTTTTTTTCTTTTACTTAAGCCTGATTGTTGAGCAATAGTCACTTGACACAATTTTTATTTTCATGGTAGACCGGGCAAAGCCGGGCAATGCAGCTAGTTTTAAATAAAGATTAAAATAATTAGCCTTTGACTGTCTTAATTTGCATGAGAACTCAAGGTAGCTCAGCTCTTGTACAGTTTTTTATCCGGTGGATTTTTACTCGGAACTCTGAGTAATTTCAGACTGTTAACATATGAATATAAGTTCGAAACAATAAAGGGTTCCTGTTGTTTTGCTTCCTTGTACGAAGTAAAGGGAGTATTGTTGTATGTTGGTCGCTACTTTGAAATTCACACGAACACATTTCCTCATCCACAGAGATAGCATGAACAATTTATTCGTAGTTGAATATAATTAGAGCCAGCGATACTCAATTTGCGGCCCATAGGCCGCTCGAGTTCCGCTGAATTTTTGTGTGTCCTGATAGTAATCCGAATACCTGGCAAATCGTCATGTAAATGTAAACTTATTTTTCTGAAAATTCACTCTGAAACATTTTTTTTGAGCAATCACGATAGGCTATTGTTCTCACTTGACTGTTTTGATGTGCTATCATTTTATTTTCCCGCTAGCACCCTCTGCAGCATCACCGTCGACCGGCTCCTTACGATGCTGCTCCTCTTGAGAAAACTGTCTCCAGGTTGCATCCATATGCTACACACACGCGCATACATACAAACACACACACACGCGCGCACACACACAAATACATACACCTACACACATACACAAACACATACACAAACACATACACACACAAACACATACACACACTCAAACACATACATACACACACACGCATACATACAGACACCTACACATAAGTACAGACACCTACACACACACCTACACACAACTACCCACACACTCATCACACTCATGCCTGCACACAGACACAAACACATATGCCTACACACACATACACATTCCCCACCACACACAAACACTCATACACACAACTGCCCGCACACTCATACCTGCACACAGACACAAACACACATGCCTACACACACATACATATACCCCCTACACACAAACACACATATCCCCCGCACACACATAAACACACATACCTACATACACACACACACACACACTCGTGATTGCGAAAAACATAATTTAAATTCAAGAAGTCAAAATTCAAATTAATTAATATTTTCTTTTTTACAGCACTTTTATTATTATTATTAATATTTTATTTTTTGTTTTGTGACCGAACAATGACCGAATCTTAGTACCCTATTTTCACTCGTCGGAAAATCCCATTTTGCCCCTTTGGGGGTTAATTAACCCCCAGGTTAGGAACCACTGGTCTAGAAGCTTGGCGGTCTTGGTTTGGCAGTAGAATAAAATAGTAATAATTTTGTTAATAATAATAAATATTCATATGTTTTTCTTAATTTCCTCTGTCTTTTTTTAGTTCATAGAGGAAATTACTCTGTGGTTTGGTTGGTTGGTTGGACAAGATTATCAATCGAAGCCAAAAAAGCAATTATTAAATTAATCGTCTTATATTATAATAGCGAATTTTCTGATCAGTAACGCTCCTGATGTCACCAACATAAAACTCGCTCCATGGCATGATAATTTGATGCCATTTTTTACTTCCTTTTACAGAAAAGGAAGCATTGCGTTCGCGAAAAAATTTTCACTCAAAAATCGGCCTTAATTTCCATTTTTCTCACCCCCGAATGAATGTTGAGTTTTTTTTTTTCGACCCGACCACACGTGGATAAGTGCCTAGGAACCTACAGACACCCGAAATATCCATTTTGACGACCCCCGAGTTAATTACAAAGAATTTTCTCGTGACGTCTGTATGTCCGTACACTGTAAAAAATCTCGGAAAACTCTCTGAATATACAAAAAAGTTTTCCGTAATACACAGATTCGTACGCCCTCCGCAGTTTTCTGCTATAATCAAAAACGTTTCCCGTTTAGCAAGAAAGTAAGAGTCGACGCATGCGCAGCTCTCACGGCAATTTTATAGTCCAGCAGCAAAACTAAACTGAAACTTTCGAAAGCACGCAATGAAAACAAGTGCTGACTCATGTATGCGAAGTAACACTCATCAAGGGGATTAGAAGAAGTTTTGTTCCTCGCATGAATTCACTGAAGATAATTTTAAAGTCTTATATTTTCTTGCATATGTATCGTCATGAGATTGAATTTGAAGCTATGTCACTTATTTTTAAGTACGAAGTGCAAATTCTCGACGCATGCTCGCGGAAGGAATACAAACTGAAATTAAAAACCAAATAACTGCCGAGAGGACGCCATCTAAATTCATTGCGTCGCATAACTTGTGTAGGTAATTCACTTTTTTCTTGGATACTTTTCTTTTTTCTACACCAAATGGGTAATTTTTGTTGGCAGAATTTTATTCTGTCATAAAAATCACCTTTTTGGTGACCAAAGCCTGCAAAAGACCACCACCGACGAATAGGTAAGTCGCTTTGCAACTCTATTACTTTAAAAAGATTTAGTTCATATAAATCTCGTTAAAAAAAAAAAAACTATTTTCTTCAGTATTATTTTTTTGTTGTGAACTATTGCAATTTGAAAATATTTTACATTATATAGAACACATATTTGAAGTGCAAGTGCGTCTAGTTTTATTCTGTAAAATTTATGAATTGAAGATTATAAAAAAATTTAAATAAGTGTTATTGTGTACTTTGTTTTTATGTGTCAATCTCAGTTAATATTTGGATGAACATTTATGTATCAAGCATTATGAATTAAATGTTATAATATGCAAATTGTCAGGTTTGATAGTTCGCCTTTAAGGTTGCATGTTTTCATTCTCTTGTAAACAGTGTAGCTAGATTGTATGAGGGGCATTCCACGGTATTTTGGACATTATGTAGAGTCCGTAACGTGACCTTTTTTTGCCATAACTTTTTAATTTACCGTTAGATTTGCAAATTATTTTAATTTGAGCTGGTGTGTTGGTAGGAAAAGATCAAAATAAAATAATATGCTAATCAAACAGTAAATTAAAAAGTTATGGCAAAAAAGGTCACGTTACGGACTCTATATAAATGTCAAAAATACCTTGAAATGCCCCATGAAGTAAAAAAAAAAACTATCTCTTGTAATTAGGAACATAGTGCTTCAGTATTATCTAAATGACGATATCTCTTTAAATATTTGCATTAGCGAAACGCTTTAAATTAGTTAAATGTGTATTAATTTATTTAACAAATAGATACATATATGTATTTAAAAGTGTCTTCATTTTTTTCGTTTTACGAGCCTCAATTTTACCAAAAGCAAAAAAAAAAAAAAAAAAAAAAAAAGACTTAATAAAATAATTTTGTATTTTTACACCATATTAAAGTATTTGACTTATAATTTATATGATACTTTGATTTATAATGTATATGATACTTTGATTTATAATGTATATGATGTTGCTTTTTCAAGGGGGGTGGGCGCTTCATAGCATTTTATGGGTGCACCATCACTCTTATGGTGGGGGGGGGGGGGGTATTCTCGTATATATGAAATGGAATAATCATGTAATAGAGTTCAATGTTTTAATAAATAAAATATATAATGCATTTTGCGCACACTGTAAAAATAAAATCAGTAACCTATTTTGAATAAGTATTTATATTTGTGATGAGATGGAAAAGGGCAAGAACAGAAGAATCAACCCGAATGGTTCCAGCAGATGGACTTGGTGTCATATTTAAATTCATCAATTTCTCTGTTGGTACTTTTCGGTACACTTTGTTCGTCAGAGAAATTGACTAGAGGTGAACGAATTTAGGAACGCGAAGGGTATGTAAGTCCTGTCAAATTTTATCCGAAGATAAAAGCTATCAAGTTTGATACAAGATATGTTTTTAAGTTCTGCATTAAAAATACAATATGTTGATAGTTTTGTCTTGAAAATATTGAGAGAAAAACTGAAGTTTAAGATTGTTTAACAAACAATCCCCACTTTTCAGAAGGTACCCCCACTCCAATTCCCCGACGATTTTGTGATTAGGAATGAAACTACTAGATTATTTCATAATTTTTCAAAAATTTATAACTGTGCATATGTTATGCTGTTAACCATGCTATTTGTCATTAGAAATTCCAAAAAAAAAAAAAAAAAATCCACGAATGATTCTAAAATTGCTTGTATTATTGCTCTTAGATATGAAAGAATTGAAACTGATATGGTATGCAATACTATAATAAAGAATTATATTTTAGAAAAAATAACGGAAAAAGGATTCCGAAATTCTCGGAAACGTTTTTGAAAATTGTTTCGAGAATTCCGAAATACTCGGAAACGTTTTCGAAACTTTCATGAACCACAGCTGCACAGAATACTCAGAAACATTTCTGGAAATTACGGAAAGAGGATTCCGAAATACTCAGAAACGTTTCTGAAAATTACAGAAAGAGGATTCCGAAATACTCAGACACGTTCTGGACATTACAGAAAGAGGATTCCGAAATACTCAGAAACGTTTCTGAAAATTACAGAAAGAGGATTCCGAAATACTCAGACACGTTTCTGGACATTACAGAAAGAGGATTCCGAAATACTCAGAAACGTTTTTGAAACTTTCATGAACCACAGCTGCACGATATACTCAGAAACGTTTCCGGATTTTTTTTACAGTGTATGTATGTGTGTATGTATCTCGCGTAACTCAAAAACGGTATGTCCTAGAAAGTTGAAATTTGGTACGAAGACTCCTAGTGGGGCCTAGTTGTGCACCTTTTCTTTTGGTTGCATTCGGATGTTTCTAAGGGGGTCTTTTGCCCCTTTTTGGGGGGAAATCATTGTTCATTTCGATTTAAACTCAAGTGGTGTTATAATTTGTCGGACACTTGGCGATATATCGCCAGTCTCTTGGTTGCTAAGTTTTGTCGCCAACTTGGCGACAAATTTGGCGACTTTTTTTTTTAATTTTAAATTTGGTTTCAATTCGGCAACTGTTGGTGACATTTAGAGAGTAAACAGTTGAATCATATTAAAATTGCCAATAATGGGGAAATGACATTAAATTGGAGTAAAAGGAAGTCATGTGATGCACACATCAGCTCGTTTAATAATGTGTGACATGTAGGAAATGCTTTATTGTGACGGGCTGAATTGGATCCGGTCACGTAAGTGTTTTGCTGGTAAGACGGTCATTTTAGGAGAAGGAAGAAACGAAAAAGTGTTCTACAATGAACGTCATCTACTGGAATTTAGGGTTAATCCACTGGAGTTAGGGTTAAAATTTCAACTACGAAAATATCATCGAACAGGCAATTGCTTCGTTCAAATGTAGAAGCGATTTTCACCCGTCATACCTTGATGGACGATTTTCTAGTCATTAATAAAGTTTACTGATAATAAAGTGTTTAAAGTTGAAATTATGCAAGCATCGCATTGTGGATAATGGGCTTCTGAAACTTATTGAAAATAATCCAGACTTTCGAGGTTTTCCTAGATTTAAGCCTTTATTCAAAAGCTTTTTTTTTAAGGCATTTTTCCACCATAATATCTGTTTATGTTCTGGTCAGTGCGAAATAGTTGTCATGTTTGGGCACCCATGGGAAAAAAAGGCGGCTACCGTTTATTAAAATTCTACTTTTGTTGAATTTTATTTAGAATATACAACGTTGCTGAAACATTGGTATTCTCTGATCCGATAATCGCTACTCCAGAGCTCGAGTACGCTACCTTGCGGTGATTTACAATAATACCGAAAAAGGTAAAACATTCCGTTCCACGTGTTTTCTTTCTGGTAAACTACAGGCTTCAGACAGTTTGTGGTGTAATATATCTTCAGAGGAATAGAAAAGAAAGCTTCCCACAAACATGATGAAAAATTATTGTCATTCACTAAGCTTCAAAGCAAGTTATTAGTTCCGGCATTTGTTTGTTTTACCTTTTTCATCCGCCATTAGACTGTGGTAGCAGCGACCCCTATATTTTATTGGAGTTGCGAATTAAAGATGAAATAAATGAATAAACTGTGAGACATTAATATTAAACCAGAAATTTACATTTAACCTGAAAGCAATGGGGTTGTTTCCTTCAGTCAAAAGTAGTACTTTTAGTCACTGAAATTGATAGAATAAGCAAAAAAAAAAAATAAATAAATAAATAAAATAAATAAATAAATAAAATAACATGGACCCAGAAAATTCTTTCATTTTCCCAACAGTTATTTTTTAATTATTTTTTTTTAAATGTCCGATTTTTCAAACAAGGTGTGGTCTAGATGACGTCACAAATGATTCTTTTTGGTGCATCTTTGTACCGCATTTCCACGTAATGATAATCCAAAAGCGAATTAAAATTGCGCTCTACGCTTGTTATCAATCCTATCGTTGCCAATACACGTCAGTAAAGATGTGAATTAAATATTTTGCTCTGAGAAAATGGCAACACAAAATGGCATTTCATCATTTGTGATGTCATCGGCAAGAAATGTAAACAATGAAAGATCACCGATTTAAGTAATTTTTTAAAAAATATTAAACTTAAGCAAATTATTTAAAAAAGAGTTAGATCCTATGTTTTTAAGCATGTTCTTTCAACAAAAAAAAAAAAAAATACTTTTAAAATATTGGAAACGACCCCATTGCGATAAAAGTCTAAAACTGGCAACCATGTATCTAAGAGTTTGTATTTTCCAAGGGTTCCTTTGATCACAAAAGATAAAAACAATCCAACAACTCCATTTAAATACAATCGGGCAACTTTTCGTCTCCCAAACCGAAACTAAATCTTCCATTTGGAATGATTCAGCATCACTAATGAGCCGGTAACATACTGAAACTGCAACTGTAATGCACCATTGGCTATGCAACTCGGGATTAAGGTTTCAAAGCACGTTTAATTAGCTGCAGCTGAAACTGTTGATACGTTGTTTGTTCAGAAAGTGCTGATTATTGCTATATTAATCTTCGGATAATGCGTTTCGAACACTACTATTTGATCACGGAATAGATGGAACACAGATAAGTTTTAAGAAGCTGGATATTTTCTAATGAGTATTGGTTCGTAGTTGGAAGAGTGGTTTTGTCTTACAACTGCTTAATATTTTTCTGCACTAACGCAGCCAGAAATACCTTCTGGAGCCGGTTTTTTGTTCACAAAAAAAAAAAAAAAAAAAAAACTCTGCGGGGGTTTTTGATGAAATTACCTTCTGGGGGGAGGAGTGATCAAAAATACCTTCTAGAGGAGGTTTTTGATCAAAAAAATCTCTAAGGGAGGGGGGAGGTGATCAAAAATACCTTCTGGATGGGCTTTTTTAATGTCAAATACCTCCTGGAGAGGGTTTTTTTTTGTTTTTTTTTTGTATCAAAAATACCTTCTAAAGTGGATCTTTTGATCAAAAAAGCCGTTTTATATATGCATAAACTACTCTATTAGAATTTGCATTTTTGTTAAAACCACTGGCTCTGGGGGGTGTTTTGAACCCCAAAACCCCCCTTCGCTGAGCCACTGTTTTTTCTGTAAAATAAAGCTTACGATGTGTTTTGTAGTAGATCGTTGAAATGCTTTTCAATCAGCTGTAAATGAATGTCAGCGGAAATGCTGTCAAAGAATGCTGGAACTTTGGTCCTCAACTTTATTTTAAACCAGTGGTATCCGCACGGCTTTGCCCATAGTAGAAAATGAAAAGGTCATTTGGTTCGCCTGTATATTTACAAATAATGGATGATGAACTTCTCGCCAATTTGCTGTGTTCATTCGATCGCCCATGTTACGGTTCCACGTTATGACAATTTGGTAATTATTCGTCCACGGTATGATGATTTTCTCGGTAAAATGTTCTTAAAATTGGAATAGAAAAAGAACAAAATCGAACTTTCGAAAAATCGCTTCGAGGTGCTCACCCCTATGCTACGAACTAATTCTGTGCTGAATTTCATGAAAATCAGCCGAACGGTCTAGGCGCTATGCGCGTAACAGACATACAGAGATCCAGACTTTCAGCTTTATTATTAGTAAAGATTCCCCGATTCATATTGTAATGGTATTTTTAAATCTTTGGGCATATTAATTTTCCATATATAAATTCCTCTGCGCAGCATTTTGTTGCATCAGCTCCAACTCCATCAACAATTGGATATATGAGTGTCCTCGTGAAAGGTGGACAAAAGTGAGCATGAGGCTCAAAGGACTGAACGTCTAAGATGTTCAGATTTAAGATTGCCAGTTAAATCAAATTCAAAGATCCTTCATACCGATCTCATGAAAAAAGATACAGTCCACACCAGCCAACAAGTACTGTCTCTGTTGGCATAATAATCTAAGATCTCACTAGGCTTGACCTGCAGTAGTGGTAAAAAAAAATTGCACCACCCTCGCATTTTCACAACAATGGGATTATGTGAGAAGTTTTGGCCGACCGATTAACGATGAATGTATGTGAAATTCTGCAAAACTTAGAAAATAAACATTTAAACAGGAATCCGATTATTGTTTACGTAGATCCGGGCTGTTTCCGGGCCAAGGCAAACTGCTGACCCCATGCTCATTTTTCCATTTCTGAACCTGCGTGTGAGTTTAGAGAAAAAAAAAAGTACTTAACCCCATGTCAATTTAAGTCTATTGGCAGGATAAAGGTTTCTTAATTGTTACTTAACAGTTTTGCCCTATGGCACGGAGCAGAATCATCCCGGAAAATGACGTTTGGAACTGAAGTAAAGTGATCCCGGATAGTAGGAAGCAATTTCTCCTCCAAAATGCCAATATACACCTGAGCGTTTACCGTTCCTTGCACAAAGTGAAGCCCACCAACTCCTTGATCAGAAATACATCCCCAAATCATCTGGGATGCGGGATGCTTGACTGTGTGTTGAATGCAGTCGGGATGATATTCCTCTCCTTTGCGGCGCGGGTGATGCAGTTTTTTTTACCATCATTGTACCATCATCGAGTTTCCTAAAATCGTTACCATAGATGAAAAGTAAAAGTTATAAATAAAACGCGAAAGTAAGAATTTCTACCTCTTACTCGTGAATTAATCAGAGTTGCCAGGGGTTGAAAGGTGCCCTAAAATGAGTAATTTACCCTCATCGAGTTTTCACATGAGCTATATAAAAACAATTTGGGCAAAAATATTACAAAATCGATGGTATAGGGTTACCCAAGCAAAAGTGGTCCAATCATAGGGTTGTCGCTATTCGAAGTTCAATAGGGAAGTTGCAACCTATTAAATGTTCATATTTTGACTATTGGATATTGTTAATTGACCCTCAAAACTAAAAAATTCACCATCGCCGAATTTTAAAACACTGTGATTGATTTTTAATGAACTTTTAAAAATCTACGCGCAAAAGTGCGCTCTTCTGAAACGTCACGAGCTTACGTCACAGGGCACTAATGGGCAGCCGTCCGCCATGATCCCTTGTTTTCGCTAGGGACATTTTGAGCGCGCCGATATTTTTATTTTTTAGAAATTCAATAATCCTTTTGAACACACTATGGAGGCCGGAATCGTTAAAGCACAATCTAAATAATCTTCCTCAAGTAACATCAATGATGATATTCGAATATTTCCGAGAGGATGAGAGGTTCCAGAAACGCGAGGAGTTAAATGCGAGGAGATAAGCCTTTTACTAGCCAACTGCACGTCCTTCGGTTTCTCCCGTATCGGAAGAGCGCATGACGTCACTTCCTATGCCATTTGACGTCACAAGCTCTTGAACTTTAAAAATTAATTTAAAAAAAACTACTTATCGTATCGCAAAATTTTTTTCACCTATGATGTTCACACATGTTACTCTATCATTAAAAAATAAAATTGAAAAATCGAAAACTTCCCTATTATTGAAACTTCGAATAGCGACTGCAGTATACTAACCCTAAACTCCAGTAGATAGCGTTCATTGTTGACCACTTTTCCGTTTCTTCATTCTCCTAAAATGAGTCTTACGAGTCAAGCAGTTAAGTTACCAGATCCAGTTCAGCCTTGTCAAAGTTAAGATTTTCCTTGCATGTCAAACATTGCCAAAAAGTATTCTCAACTCCAGAGCTCGAATACGCGACCTTGCGGTGAGAAACAATACTAAAGAAAAAAGTAAAACATTCCATTCCACGTGTTTTCTTAGGGGTAAATTACAGTCTTCAGACAGTTTGTGGTGTAATGTAATTACAGAAGAATAGAAAAGAAAGCTTTCCACAAACACGATGAAAAATTACTGCCATTCATTATGCGTCAAAGCAAATTATAAGTTACGGCATTTGTTTGTTTTAACTTTTTCATCCGCCATTAGACAGTGGCTGCAGCGCCCCCTATAGATTATTGGAGTTGCGACTTATCAAATTGTAAAAAACTTACTGAGTTTTTTGTGCTTCAACAATGCAATAATGCCGTCACGCATGCTATAGCGCGAGTTTCGTTGTTGGTGACATCAGAGCGTTACTCGATCAGTGATTTTGGCTATTACTATACATCTGAGGATTATTATTTTTTCTATAGTTTTAGAGACATGTCACTATTGTCACCGGTGAGTGATAAGATGAAGTCTTTCGACGTTTACCAAATTAAAACACCTCAACTCAGCATACCAATACTTAACTCTATTTATTCTCTCCCACAATTTTATCAAGCGAACATCAACAGCACGTATTTGTACTGTTTCACAATTAAATAATGTTCGAAAAACCGAACAACGTGCGAATAATCTTAAGCCAAAGTAAAAATCGCATGCTTCTCCCATGTCTAGAAATACCTGCGAGGCACAGATGGAATATTCAACAGCGTGTTTGAGTTTGGCAACGCACGCAGCAGAGCCTCTGACGTCACGATTCTTGTTTTTCACCGGAGACGTGACATATCATTATGGCGGATACGTGCTTCGCATTGGTGAGGTCTGGTGATTGAGCCCCAGGGGCCAGGCGGACATTTCAATCAGTAGTCATTAAATGACTAACTCTTTCGCAACCTCTGGGGTTGGAGGTTGGGATGGGGGCACTCGGATCTTAGCTGCAAATGCGTTTTAATCGTGAGAAGGCAGTCATTTGCTGGAATACAGAATTAGCGAAAAAGTGCTTAGCTAAGCCTCTTCGTTTGGCAATGCGTATGATATGCTTCTTCTTTGGTGTCGTGTATTCAGTATTAATTTCTTATTAGAAAATCGCCCGTCAAGGTATGACGGGTGAAAATTGCTTCTACAGTCGAGTCCCGACTTTTACGCGAGGGATGCGTTCCAAGACCCTTCGCGTAAGTCGAAATTTCGCGTTGTGGAAAAGGGTATGTTTAAAAACGTTTGTAAACATACCCATAATAATTAAAGACACTTGTAAACACCACCTCAAACTGTTTAAAACCATTTCTTAACTATACATCACTGTTTCTCACATAAAAAACTGAATTTTATTTATATTTAAAAAAAAAACGTTTTATTCAACATGAAAAACTGCTACGATGCACAAAATGAATGATCAATGGGAAAGAAAGACGTAAAATAAACCACTACGGTACGTACATTATTAGTAAGAAAAACAAATGCGTTATAGTTGTACTGTAAACTGTACAATAGATCCAGTAATGATATTTAACTGAAAAAGGCGCAAATGGTGATGATTTATGCTGCGTGATCAAACCGTTATTCTTATACAATTTTAAATGCGTAATACAGTTGCTTCACCAGTTCTTTCATAACGTTTAAATTCTTCCTGGTTTCTTAAATTCACAATACAAGAGCAACTTCCATTTTCATCATTTTTGCATTTTGCTTAGAAACTACTCGGTGAACTCTTACGGATTTCCTTTTCTTGCTTTTTAATTGCAGATATGGAAAATTCACTCATACCTAATTGTCGTGCTACCTTCGACGCATTTTATAATTTTTCAAGCACATAATCTTTATTTTTTCTTTAATTGTCGGAAAATTTTTCTCTTTTTCATTCCATCTTCAAACTTTAAAAGAAACAGTGCTCTTAGGTTTGTCATTATATTTCATTAACTTCCACAAATAGAATGAAAAAAATAAATGGAAAATGAGGAGTAGTTATTTGTATAAGCAATGTTTAAACTAGTATGGTGTGGGAACTTCCACTCTCAGTGATGCCAAAGGGATGAATGTCCATTCGCGAAATATTTTTTTTAGTATCCAATAACTAAGCCGATACTTACACACCGCGATTCCCTTCGGAAAATTTTCGTGTTGCGGGCGGAGATTCTTTACCGGGGAAAAAGTCGCGTGATAGCCATTTCGCGTAAGTCGGATCGCGTTGTAGCGGGAGTCGACTGTACATTTGAACGAAGCCATTTCCTGTTTGGTGATATTTTGATAGTTGACATTTTGACCCTAACTACAGTAGATAGCGTTCATTGTTGACCACTTTTTCGTTATCCTCCTAAAATGAGTCTTACCAGTCAAGCAGTTAAGTGACCGGATACCGTTCAGCCTTGTCGAAATAATGCATTTCCCTGCATGTCAAACATGACCAAAAAATATATTATCAAATTATCATGCCGTGGCGCGAATTTCATTGTGGATGACGTCAGCGTTACTCGTTCATTGGCTATTATCAGTGGCACAGCAAGGGGAGGGGGGTGTGAAAACACCTCCCAGAGCCATTGGTTTTAACATAAATGCAAATTCTAATACAGTAGTTTATGTATATGAAAGAGCTATTTTGCTCAAAAAAAACCCCCTTCCGAAGGTATTTTTGATTAAAAAAAAACGCCTCCAGAAGGTACTTTTCATCAAAAAACCAGCTCCAGAAGTTATTTTTGATCAAAAAACCCCCTCTAGAAGGTATTTCTGGCTTCGCTAGTGGCTATTATATATATATGAGGATGAGCGCAAAATCTTCGCTTTCGATTCATGTAGTAATAGATATATACTCTTCAGAAGAAAGATTGTTTAGATTTTGCAAATATTCATAGACTTCATGTCATAAGGACCCTTTTATAGGGTGGGCAACCATTTGCAGCACAACTACACGTTCACACAAAGAAAGGACGAGGAAAGAGAAAGTAAATCCATGTCCGAGCCGGGATTCGAACCCAGGACCTACCTCCCCATCCTTTTACATGCAAAACACCCACAGTTCGGTTATCACATCTAGAGATTGCAGTTTCGTCCTTCTTATGGGCTCATCCGTCTTGAATAGTGAATAACCGAACTGGAGGCAGGTGTCCTATCATTGAAGCTGGGTGTGCCAACAAACTGGTAGATGAAGTAAATTTGCTCACCAGCGAGAGTCCGCATTCATGGTGCGGTTCAACTCGTAAATTGAAGGCAAAGCTATACTTTTGACACTGCCAGTGGTTCTCGCCTGTAGTCTCGCAGTGTCAAATACAGGCGAGTTTCTATACTTCGAGTTTATCGAGACAAACACCAAATCGATGTGCTGAAAACTCCGATTAAGCGGACAACAAAATGAAATCCAAGATGAACGTTAGTTTTTAGATTCAACTTAAAATTAGGGAGATAAAATAAAGGACGGTGGGGGGGGGGGGGCACACAGCTCTGCAAACATAAAACTTGTTATATTTCCGACACTCCACTTTTTAAATTTTTTTTTCGTTTTCTTATCCAGTCACCTCTAGTGTCACTGCTTCAACACTTTATTTCTTTGAAATCATCATAAGACGTTTTAGAGGGACGACAGCTACTCATAGAGTGAGATAAAAAGTACAGTTTTTAAGCTACCTCGAATTAAGCGGAGCTTGGATTAACCGGAAGTGGAATAGGGGACTGTGTTGTATTTTTAAATTTAGCGAAAAATAAGTAAAGAACAGCCACTTCTTTTGGAAATGCATACAATATCAGTGAAATCCCGTTACAACGAACTTCAAGGGGCCGCAAATTTTGTTCGTTGTAACGGGAATTTCGTTGTAGTGGAATTCAAATAATGTAATGGTAGTTATATAGGGACTGAAAGCGTAGTTCGTTGAAACGGAAATTTCGTTGTATTGGTATTCGTTGTAACGGAATTTCACTGTATGATTCGTCTTTGGTCTCTCTCTCATGTTTTTAAATATTACCTTCTTCCCCCATCTTGGGTTATAATTACGTAATAATACTAACTACAAATAATTACAAATAATTACAAATATTATAATTATTTGTAATTATTTGTAATTACAAATTCCCTTCCACTGAAATTTACTCTTTCACCTTAGTGCAATAATATTGGCAAAACCATAAATTCGAAACGATTTATGTTTTAAAGAACATTAAAAATGGGTATTTTCAGTCCTCGGATGGAATGACTGAAATGGCGGTGTATTTCATGTATTAAGAATTGGGATTTTTAAAGTGTTTTTTAAATAGCTTATTCAGCAATGTCTCGCGAAATTCTCTTATCCATTTATTTCGATTCTTTAAATACATAATAACTAGGGGGCTCCTCCCCCTGCTCGTTGGCGCTCATAAGAAGATTGCTTCTCAATCTTATTTGATTCGCAAAGATTTAATTCGTCAATTAAAAAGAAACAGATTAAAAACCTCATTATGAGCTCCTTTTGGAACAAAAAGCACCCCTTCCCCGGGTTTCAAAATAACTTGTACCAACTTGCAGAGCCGAAAAGGCTAAGGGGCTCCTGAGCACTGCAAAACTGCAGTTTTGTACGTTTGAAAAGTCGCTTTCATATTCGTGGTGAGTAATATATTTTGCTCTTTAGCTCGGGGTTTGAATTGAGTTGAGCCTAAGATTTTTCGTTAAAATCGAAAGCCCTTAAAATTTGTGAATAAGAAAGAAGAAACAAACGAATCGAAAAGACGTAACTATGGCAACGTCAAATAAAACATCAATAATTTGAATGGAGATGAGATTTTTCGAACTTGATTAAAACGGCTTGTAACTTTTTTTCCTTTGGAGATAGAAGCTTAGCTTTTCGACCATAGATCTGGAGTAAAAATGGCGCTTTTTCTAATGGTGTCAAAAAGAAAACTGGTGCAATTCCTTCACTTTTTACTGATAGATTTAATGAAGAAAGCAGTGCATAAATTTCAGCTAAGCCTAAAACAATTCCAGCTAAAAACGCAAATAACTCCCGCCGTAATTGAGTTAGAGCATTGAAACAAATTGCATAGAATGCAGAAAATTCCACCCTTTCCAACGGGAATAGATAATATTAATATGTGCTTACTAATTTTTCATCCCTTTAATAGGAAAATTACGCGAAAATTGAGGTTAAAAAATTAGTTACAAAAAAACTAATTCGATGTTTAAAAAAAAAAAAAACAAAACCCCAGGTGCAAACCACCGGGCCTCGAAGTAATTTTGTACTAAATTTCAAGGCTGTATGTGCTATGGGGTCTCTTGGACGCAGACTCGCCACAGACTTCTTTCACAATTTGTTTGACCTTACTTTTTTTTAAAAAATATCCTCATCCTCATCTATATAATAGCCAATGATCCAGTAACGTGCGTATTTCAACAATGAAACTCGCGCCACGGCAGGATAATTTGATAATGTGTTTTGGTAACGTTTAACATGCAGGGAATCGCTTTAGTGTGACAAGGCTGAACTCGATCCGGTCACTTAACTCTTTTAATGGTAAGACTGTGTCATTTCAGGGGAATGAAGAACCGAAAACAATGAACGTTATCCACTGGAGTTTAGGGTTAATCCACTGGAGTTAGGGTTAAAATTTCAACTATCAAAATATCACCAAACAGGCAATGGCTTTTTTAAAATGTAGAAGAAGAGGAACAATTTTCCACCGTCATACCTTGACAGGCGACTTTCTAGAAAAGAGATAATTATGAAAGAAATATTGGATATGAAAGCCGTGATCACATAAAGCCAAGATCTTCAAACATTTCCATCGATTAATCGTCGACAGTTTGAGGAAGTCATAATTTCACTTGACGTCACAAAAAAGACTTTTTGATCTTTTTTATAGGTCAGGTCAGATGTCAACATATGATATCACTCTCAATAAAAACACTTCTTGATAGAGTGTTAATGTGCCAAACATTTTAAGTAAAAATTTAAGACAAACTCAAAAAAAAAAAAAAAAAGTAATCGTTGGCCAAGAGTAACATTCATTAAATAAAATGATGCAGCTCAGTTTATGTCAGGTTTTTAAATAAAATATAAACTTTTAACGTTTTCTAATAAATGTTTATCAAAATATCATTTTTTAAAATGAACTTCATGCGTAAGGACTTGAAATACAGGGTGATCCAAAAAAACTTTTTAATTTTTCTATTTATTTAAATTTATTTATTGATTCATTTTTTAAAATTATTTATTTTATTTCATTTTATTTTATTTATTTCGTGTGGTTTGTGTGTGGCGTAGCACAAAACTTTTCATATTAATAATAATTAGAAAAATATTTTTAAAAAATAATTAGTTAAAAAAGAGGGTTTCAAATAAAAAAAGGGCGAAAGCGTTTGGGTTTTTTTTTTGGGGGGGGGAGGATATCTGTAGCCCATCATTCTTTTTAAATCACCCGGCCTATTTTCTGCAAAATGGTGAATAGAAAATGTTAACCTGATCAAAATAGACTTTTAAACGACATTTTGTTTTGATGTCATTAAAATTACCTGACAATAATTCAAATAAAAATAAATAAATAAATAAAAACAAGTTAATAAAAATAAACACGCGTGGATAATGAGTAAAATTTGCATCTAACCAGCATCCAGATCGAATGAATGGAACACACTTTTCTTCCACATTGTCTGGCTCCATCGACCATAACCGTAACTGGAAGCGGGTGCTTTGATTGTTGAAGCAAGGCAGTAAATATCCATTCTGCCGACATAAAGCGTCTGCTTTGTAGGGGTGTCATCTAACACACCTGTGCTGCGAGGAAAAAATAGTTTCCTGGAATATTTATGGCATCAACGTCATTCCGAGCTGACAGAATGCAGACTGAATGAAATCTCATTTTGTTGGCAGGATGTGAAAAGAATTGAGAAATGAAAATTCAATTTTTTCCCTTCAAAATGTGCAGCTAGAGTAAATTCTTATTATATGGCCACAAAAGGGGCAAATACTTATGTATTTAAAAAAAAAAAAAATCTTTTTAGTTTAAAGCTTTTTCTTCCTCCAATACAGCTGCAGTTTTTAATGTCATAAAAGTTTGTGATAATGAAAAAAATAAAGTAAATGATAATAAAATAATTTAACTCGTCACAAACTGGATTTGATTTTTGCCAATTATTGGCATGTATTTTTTTTTTTTAATCTGATGACATTTAGATTTTTTTTTTCTTCTTTTATTTAGACAACTTTAATCTCCAACAGTTCATCAAAAAAAAAAAAAAATAAATAAATAAATAAAAGAAGAAATCTAAATTAAGCACAAATTATCAATAAACTACAGCAAACACTTGTTTCAAAGCTACACTGGATCAATCACGATTTTCGTGTTGTGTTCTGAGCACTTTTAGCACTGATGAAGGGACTCCATTGCGCCTTTGAAACACCTACACCTGTTTGCTGTATTTTCTTGTTTTTATTGCGAAAGTAAAATGGATTTTTTCTTTCGTTCGATACACAATTCAAGTTGGAATCGTTTAGATATAATGCTAGTAAAAACATCACGAAAAAAACTTTTAATTAACAAAGTTTTAAATTTTTAATGCTTGGAACATTGTAAGGAAAGAAAAGAAGAAAGAACAAAATGAACAAAAAAAAAATGTTTTTAAAGTTACTGGAAGTGTTAAAAACGCTATTTAGGAAAATGTCGACGCAATCATTCTGAAGAAAAAAAAAAAAAAATCTAATAAAAGGTTCTCTGGTACTCTGTTAGAATAGGGGGGCGGGGGGAAAGTTGTGTGTCATCCCGAAAAATTTCGGAACGGCTTTGAAATCCAGCTCCTTTTCCTATTCAAAGTTAGATTTATGAGGGAGGGGGCAGAGAGAGAGATTAAGTAGTTATATATTCCTGTCAGAAATTTGGAAGTGAGTCAAGTCACCAATATTTGACTGAAAACGAAAGCTCAAACTTTGATATTAAAAACCTCATAAGCACAAACTGGTTATTTTGGCACTATTTCATTGCCAAATTTTCCAGTTATCAAGTATTTTTTGGTGGATTTTTTTTAAAAAAATGTGAGGTTGTGCTTTTAAGAGTTAGAAAAACGTTTTTGATTTGTGTATTTAGTGTACTATTTTTTCAATTTAAATATAATCCTCCATGGTTATTTCGCATTCCCTTTCCTTATGTTTTTGTTTCCGATTCGTTCATGCAACAACGTCGAGGATTGATAAGAATTTTCTACGCTACTTCCAACCTTATACGACTACGTACATGTGTGTATGTGTGTATTAGGGTGGAACGAAAAAAACAAAGTTTTTATTTTCAAATTGTAATAGTGCAGAAAAGTTGCGATTGGTGAAGACTTACAAAACAAAACAAAAATTTTTAAAATCGGATAATATCTTCCGATCCCGCAACGAGCCTAAAAATTTGAAAAAATGGAAAATTTCATGTGTTTTTAGCGATTTTTTAAAAACTTTGCTCCAACGTTTCTTTTTAATACTCTAAGACGGAAAAGTTACGATTGCTGAAGCCTTCAGAAATTAAAAAAAACATATTGAAATCAAATAATACCTTCTGATCCAGAAACAAGCATGAAAAGTAAAAAAAAAGGAGAATTTCATCTTTTCTTATAGTGATTAAAAATTAAATTGTTCTTCTTGTTTTTTTCCCCGGTGTTACTTGGAAAAGCCTTTTAAAAAACCCTATATTACACATAAACATTAATTTATCTCATGACTTTTAAGGTATCTTCCAAACATGCAAAACTACCATTCTTTACAACAATGAAACATTTTCAAATAATAGAAAGTCATAAAATATTTACCAAATTTACAATCCAGTATACAAGTCTTATTGTTTTAAGTGTTACTTGTTAAAGCTAATTTATAATCAGATTTTTTGGAAAATTCGGGCATAATTGACCTAGATTTCAATGTTACTCTTATGTAACCATCTCTTGATTTAAATCCACACACTTGGAGTGAAGCCTCCGTCACTAGCTTCACACATCTTTCGCCAGCTTGCGTATGGCAGGGGAATAGTTTTATATCCCAGTCGGGTATAGTGCTTGTTGCAATAAGATTTTCAATGTCTTTGTTAGGAACTTTTCGAAGAAAAGGTGGAGAAGATAACTTTGTCGTGTTCCAATTAATAATCTCTGTGTAATCTTCTGCTTCGAAATTTAGAGATGGAATGACAAAGTTTCTAATGCTTTTGCCTTTAGAAACAGACTCCCTGGCTTTTAAGACGTTTTTAAACGCTAGTTCTCTTATGTGCCTCCTTTCATCAAACACCATTGCCATTAATAAGTTTTCGGGATGCGAAAAGAAAGAGTTTCTTTCAATGACAGGGTGAACAACTTGTATGAGATTGTCAGGTAAGTATCGACAGGTTTGAATTGTTCTGTAAACATGAATGGCACCGTCTGTGAAATTTTTGCGGTTCTTTATTTCAAACCAGACCGGCATGTAACATCTCAAAATAAAAGTCACTTTGTATTTTAAGTCACCTGATGGGATCGATACACTTACGTACAGTCTAAGGACTCTATTTGCACAAGTGAGACATCTGGAATGTGAGAGTGGGCCGGGGGTCACGATTTGACAAATCATTTGAGCAATAGCCATCCTTTATTGCCTGAGATACATCTAAAAGATATCTTTGATCCTTGCTCAAGCACTTTCTGTTTACATCTGGAATTGTACAGTCAATTGCTTGAAAATCTATTACTGGCAGTTTTTCGCAACCTCTGAGTTGTTCTCCTATTGGTCCAGAAAACGAATTTGAGCCAGTTGTTCCACCATCCAAATATGGAAAAAGATGGCGGAAAGGCAATTCAATGAAATGTAATAAACAAATAGCCCATTGCAATGGTCGTCCAATATAAATTTCAAATTGACGTATCGCGCCACTTTCCCACCCAGTATTGGTTTTAGTACCATCGCAACCTACGATGGCTAAATCATCCAGTGAAATTCTTTGTTCATTTAGATATGAAACAATGCTATTCACTATGTCTTTGGCTGATCCAGAGTTTGGAGACACGTGTCCAATATAAACGGAATCAGATTCTTTGATAATAGAATGGTGCTCTTCTTTCACTGTTCGCCGAAATTGCTTTGATTCAATCTTATCTATATATAAAGTATCATCTTTTCTTCCGTCAAAATAAATACCACAAACGGAGTCTTGTTTAATGCCACTTTGCAGATCTTTTCTATTTTGGCTATTTTCTCTCCTAATTTTTTGTAATTAATCGTTTAACTAAAATTTAAAAAAAAGCTGAAAAAGGGCTTAAAGTTTACATTTTTTCAAACATGTAGGTTCGTTGCGCGATCGGAAGATATTGTTTTATTTCAAAAAGATATTTTTTTTTGTTTTGAAGTCTTCACTAAACTTAACTTCTCCGTTCTGTAGCCTGAAAAAGTACATTGAACCAAAAATGTTAAAAATTCGGAAAAAAACCTGAAATTCTCATCTTTTTCGATTTTTTAGGCTTGTTTCTGGATCAGAAGGTATTATTCGATTTCAATTTTTTTTTTAATTTCTGAAGGCTTTACCAATCGTAACTTTTCCGTCTTAGAGCCTTAAAAAGAAACATTAAAACAAAATTTTTGAAAAATCATTAAGAAAACACGAAATTTTCCATTTTTTAAAATATTCAGGCTCGTTGCGGGATCGGAAGATATTATCCGATTTTTAAAAATTTTGTTTTGTTTTGTAAGTCTTCACCAATCGCAACTTTTCCGCACTATTACGATTCGAAAATAAAAACTTTGTTTTTTTCGTTCCACCCTCGTGTGTATGTATGTCGCATAACTCAAGAACGGAATGTCCTAGAAAGTTGAAATTTGGTACTTAGACTCTTAGTGGGGTCTAGTTGTGCACCTCCCTTTTTGGTTACATTCGGATGCTCCAAAAGGGGTATTTTGCCCCTTTTTGGGGGGGAAATCATTGTTAATTTCAATTTAAACTCAAGTGGTGTTATAATTTGGCGGACAGTTGGCGATATATCGCCCGTCTTTTGGTTGCCAAGTTTTGTCGCCAACTTGGCGATAAATTTGACGATTTAAATGTTTTTTTTTTTTTTTTTTTGGAATCTGGTTTCAATTTAGCCACTGTTGGTGATATTTAAAGAGTAAACTATTGAATCACATTAAAACTGCCAATAATGAGAAAATGACATTAAATTGGAGTAAAAGGAAGTCATGTGATGCACACATCAGCTCGTTCGTAAAAGGAAGTAAAAAGGCGCGAGAATGGCAGCCATAGTTGGTGCATTCAACTGGGCGTCTACCCAAAGTGCAGCAGCTTTAGTTGTTGTAGTAATTAAGCTGTCCAAAACTCATAGATGAATCTCTGCAAAGGAAAAAGGGTTAGACAAGAGCAATAGACCACTGTATAAATTAAACACATTAGTACATGTACATGTATAAACTATGTTGATATCTTTATAACTATATTCAGGCCTATCGTTTTGAATTTTCCGGGTAAAGGGGGGCAAACGGGCCCGTGTCTAGGATTTCAAAAAGGGAGGGGTTTCAAAGTTCTTTTAAAAATCATTTCTCGCAGTGACATGAAAACACCCCTTGTACCAAATAATTCATTTCTGTTTTATGGTTATAATCAAGCAATGGAGTACTTTAGGGGTCAGAGCCATTGATTTTAAGGCGCATTACTATTCCTAGGAAGAGATAACAAGTATGGTATTATGTACATGTAGGAACGTTTGTGACCCCTCCCCTATTTCTCCAAATTGCGGCTGCGCTAGTGGATATGATGTTACAGCTTCTTCAAAATCAAGCCTTTTTATCTGTTAACTACGTTGCATATTGCAAAAAGTATTAAAAATTTCGCACAAATATATATATTTTACATGCTGTATACCAAAAAATATTCCCATTGGATGGTTTGTATTGTCAGTCTATTCAGTGGCTCTTTTGCAACTGGTTTTCTAAAATATAATTTCAGTTGGTGAATAGAAAAAAACCCAAAGAAAATGACTTAAAAAAAGGGCACTGACATAGACATTAACACTATAACTAAGTTAAATATCATTTTTGTTCTTATTGCTTTTTATCATTATTTTCCTCCAATGGGAGGGGTTTAACCCCTAAAACCCTCTCCTTGGACACGGCCCTGGGGACAAGGAGTAAGTGTTCAATGTCAATAATACCAAAAAATAGCAAAAACCACGCCCACTTACATGTAAATCCGGACCCTAACTAAACCTAGTTGCCGATCCCTGGTGTATAGTATATGCACAAATCTTATAATTATCTCAAACGTGTTTTATGCAAAAAGTGTTCTAAGCTCTTCAGCTAGAATGAAAGGCGAGTCTATGCAGTTTAACATCGAGTGACAGCCCGGTCCTGCCATCAGAAAGGTTAAGAATGTATTTTATGATAATGAAACTATGATATATCCATGTAATGCAACAAAATTAGTTTTTTTTTAAAGAAGTTTATTTTTTAAAAAAGTACGAAGGGAATCTCAGTTTGTATTTGATAAGATCCAAAATAATTCTGTATTTTTGAGATTCGAAATTTTACGAACAAGTAATAGTCAGGTTCAGGCTTGTCAATCTTGAGCTTTTCTAGTATCAGCTCTCTAAAGACTCAGAAACCATTAGTTTTCACTTATTTAAATTGAAAGCAAGAAAATGTATAAAGCATTAAGGTGTCCTTCGAAAACTGCTAAGAAAGGTCTGCTTATGTTACTGTGAAAGTCCAAACTTTAGTAAATGGCGACATTAGCGGGCGAGTATGAACATTCACATTCTTAAAGTCATCGGCGAAAGACCAAATATTTCCGGTGAATCACCAGTGAAGAAAGTCTAAAAGCCTAAAATTGACTTCAGTTTTGAACACAATTTCAGGAGGGAACACCCTTCCCTCCCCTTTCCTGTCAAACACAGCCTAAAATTCAGTTTTTCAGGCTTCAATAGCGGAAAATTTCCATGAGTAGCCGACCACTCCCTTGAGTCACCAAAGATAGCTTTAAATTGACTTCAATTTTTTAAAAACGGATTTGCATTTAGGGGCCATTTATTAATTACGTAAGGGTCCCGAGGGGAAAGGGGGTTGGAAAGATCTCTACATATCCTTACATTGGGGGAGGGGGGATCAAACCCATTCTTACGTAAGTCGATATTGTACATCAGAAATTGCATGGTCATGTGGTTTGGCAGGCATCCTGGCATCCTATTTCATTTGCGTCTGGAAGGTAAAAAACGTATTAGGATGAGCTGTTTTTATTTGTGTTACGAAGAATGAATGGTGTAAAATATAATAAAGAATCGCTATGTATGGCAGGTTTTATTTTTAATTAGTATCGCATCACATTGGGTAGACCGACCAGTGAGTGAACACCACCCAGTGAATGAACAGCGCGTCATTTTAAAAAAAAAAATAAGCTTCCAAAATTTTTTTTCTGAATGAATTCACTACAAAAGCGTTCTTTATTGATATTCTATGCTATCTGACACCTGATTGGTTACTTTGGATACGTATTTTTTTCCTGGAAAAAATTTGAAATTTTTACTGCCGTGAATCGTTTTTTCTCTCTTTCAAAATAATAAGGCTGGTTTCGTGCTAGCAATTATTTTGATACATTTTATTTTTATCGATAAATTTTATTTTTTAACTCTATGAAAGAAAAATTAAGTCTATATATCTAGGCTATGGATTTAAATTTTTTCAGTCAATGCAGAATGCGTAGATTTTCAGGTAGAGGGGTGTTCAGTCACTGGGTACGAAAAATTGCGAAAACCCAGTGAATGAACAATGGGAAAATTTCTTTTGATTTAAAAAGAAATTTGAAGTTTCTTTGAGATATTTTCATTATTGTACTTTTTTGTAATGCAGATAGTTTTATATGCTTATTTATTTATGTATTTCATTATATATTTTATAATTTCTTTATTTTTGTGTTTGTAAACAATGCACTTTTTACTGAGTTTTATCTTTTATCTATCTATATCTCTATCTGTATATTAACCTACCTACCTACATCTATCTTTCTATATCTTTATCTCGCTTGATTGATAGACAGGTAGATAAAGAGATAGAGAAATAGAAATATAATACAAAGAGAGAGAATAGATAGGTAGATATGTATGTATGTATGTTTGTATATAGATAGATAGGTAAGTAGATAGAGGAAGATATAGAGATAGATATATAAAAAATAAGAGGTAAATAGATATATAGGTAGATAAATATAGAGATAGAATAGGTATGTAGATAGATAGATCGATAGATTTATTGATAGATAAATAGATAGGTAGTGGTTAATAGATATATAGGTAGATAGAGAGACTAATGTAGAGATAGATAGCTAGGTAGAGAGACTGATATAAAGATAGATAGTAGGTAGATAGATAGACAGGTAAGTAAGCAAGTAGATAGATAGATAAATAGATTGATTAGGATAATAGATTGGTAGATATTTAGATGTACAGACAGATAAATAGGTAGATAGTTAGGTAGATAGACAGATAGATCGATGGATAAGTCGATAGATAGATAGATAGATAAGTATATAGATAAGTAGATATATAGAAAAATAAGTAGATAGATAAGTAGATAAAGCGATCGATAAGTAGATAGATAAATTGATAAGTAGATAGATAGATTGATAGATAGATAAGTAGATAGATATATAGATAAGTAAATAGATAGATAGATAGATAGATAAATTAAGTAGATAGATAAGTAGGTAAGTAGATAAATGAGTAGATAATTAGATAAATAAGTAGATAGATAGATAAGTATATAGATATATATATAGATAAGTAGCTAGATAAATAAATAAGTAGATAGATATATAGAAAAATAGATAAGTACATTGATAAATAGGTAAATAAACATAGATATAGATAGATAAGTGGATAGATAGATTAGTAGATAGATAGATCGGTAGATAAGTATATAGATAGATAGAAAAATAGATAAGTACATTGATAAATAGGTAAATAGACAAAGAGATAAGTGGATACATAGATAGATTAGTAGATAGATAGATCGGTAGATAAGTATATAGATAGATAAATAGATAGATAGATACAGATAAGTAGATAATAAGTAGATAGATAGATAGAAAAATACATAAGTACATTGATAAATAGGTAAATAGACATAGAGATATAACGATAGATGTGTAGATAGAAAAATAGATAGAAAGGTATGTTGATAGATGGATAGAGATATAAAAAGGTAGATAGATAGATAGATTTCAAAGAAACTTAGTTTCTTTTTGAATCAAAATTTATCATGTTCATTCACTGGACCAATTTGTGTTCATTTACTGGTTCGAGGTGTTCATTCACTGGGTCGGTGTGCCATTTTTTCTCTAAACACCTAAAAGAGTCGGAAGCGGTGCCATTTCAGTTCTTGCGATTTTTTAGAGATATTTACATAGATCAATTAAAATGTTTTAACTATCACGATCTGTATAGTATAGAATTTAAAATTACTAGGATTTTTAAAAAATGAAATTGTGCTTAACTGTTCATTCACTGGTCGGTCTACCCTACAAAAAAAAAAAATATACGGAGAAACATTCAGTCTAGATTCCAACTTTTTAGTAAATATTTCTTTACACCCAAAAGGTTTTTAAAAATTTTTTTAATAACGATTCCAGTGATGTAAGATTCGTTATTTGGGTAGGGGGATCAAAAATTGCTAAAATCATCCTTACGTTATTAATGAATGGCCCCTTACGTTCTCCTTTTCCCTAGCATTACCAAAAGTTGCGTAGAATTGCCGCTTTTACGCTCAATTTTGAAATTTGACCTGTGAATGTCGACAGCTTCCAATCTCGTTCTTTCACGGTAATCTATAATATATATTCCACTCTTTTCATTGATCATGAGCTCGTTTATCAAAAAAGGTTGTTCTGTCCGCAAAATTTAAATTTAAATTTAGAAACATTCTTTCTTAACACTTTGTACAAACTAGTGTTCTAAAAGAGGAATGGATTCCCCCCTGGCAGCTCATTTTTCGTTTGGGAAGAACTCGGAAAAATTCCCATCTCAAGGACCATCTTCTAGGTCCATCCTAACGCGGATTAGGATCCTGCTGCAAAAGTAGGGCAGGGCTCTCTGGAAGCACAGCGCATGCTCCGCTGGCAGAGAAGATCGATTTTGTAATTATCTCCCCTGCTTCAAGCCCCCTTTGCTCTGCGGGGGGATGATGCGGGGGGAAAAGAGATTGTTCCAAATTACAGCGGCACAGCTGTGGGGATAGGCAGAGGGGGAGGAAGGATAATTCCCCCTCCTTTGGGAAGGCTGGGAGGGTCGAAAATGGTTTTGGGGGTAGAAAGGCGCGGTAATCAATGATTTGGGAAGTGCTCCAGACCTTTTCCTCTCAGCAAAGCTTCGTGCTTAATAAAAGTTTCTAGCTTGGGGCTTTGGGCAAATGAAGTGATGTTATACAATAAGCGAAGCCGAAAAGGGGGCTGGCAGGGGGAGTAGAGAAATAATCTATTATTTCTGTAAATTCAATAGAGCGAAAAGGTTTTTTTATGCACTTTTTGCTCCCTCTCTCTCCCGTTCGTAACTCTTTTATTTTTTATCAACTAATCGATTTCGAATCATTTAAAAGGTATTGATATGGGTTTCCGCCTAGTTCTAAAGAAGGAAAAAAAATGTCTGTTCTGATGAAGAGGAGGTTTTGTAGCGTTACCAACAACTGAATCAAATGCGAACCCTAAGACCTGTTTTAAGAATTCTGCAGTATTTCATTGCGGGGGTTGCGAGTAAGAAAAAATTTATTATATGATGCGATAATTTGGTGATTGAAAAGTTTTAAACGAGTACAACTGTTCCAGATATTTCTTATTAAATTTTCTTCTCGGATAAATTGTGTAAACAGCTGGGCTTGTTTTGTGGTGAAAGAATCGCAGGAGCGCTGTAGTCCCAAGAACTTATTTTAATGTCAACTTCAGGCAAAGTAGCCGACAAAAACGAGTTCCGTACAAGGGTGAGACTGGGCGGATGAGATTCCCCGAAAAATTACGAATCTTTTGGTACCTCAATCGACTCTCAGCTCGCCTTTGTTTTCGAGAAGATGAGGTCACAGACAGACAAACGTGCACAGATTTCAATAGCTGCACATTGACTTAAATTTGGAAGTCAAAACTTGATTTGCAGTCTCAATCCTACTAAACATGTTTTTGCGGGTTTTATTGCCAAACTGTAAGTTGCAATTGCATTGCCATTTAAATAATGAATGCTGTGATAATTTCGTTTTTAAATAGGAGAGGAAAATGTTCGGAGCTTTTATTATATAAATTCCATTATTTTGTCAAAATACTAATGAAATTTTTAGCGATTTTGCGCATAGTACAGATTGATTAAACTGTAGGCAAGTACACTCATTTCGATTTTTGATAATGCCAACTAAGCCATGATGAAATGTTAATATCGAACGTGAAATTGCTCCTGAGTTAATGAAAAAGAATGGGATTTACATACACACAACGGTGCAACAGCGATTTACAACACGCTTGTTCTACGAACTGAATTCGATGACGATTTGTCGCATATTTTTCGAATGAGGAATAATTCTACGAAAAGAGACAACACGTGATCACAAACATGAGAAGTGGCCTGTAACGTTAACCAAAGCTGCTTCAACTCGCCTGAATAAATATGTATTCATATGCGCAAAAGTTGCATAAAGTATTTCGCTCACATAAACGCCAGCAATCTTGACTCGTGTTATCATTTTTGCTTTTAGTGAGCAAGAGGCGTAAAATTACTGTTTTAATTTATGGGTATACTGATTAAATTCAGGACAGTGAAATGATGGAAGATTGGATTGTGTGTCTGAGTGAAAACGTAGCTTTCTAATTCCTATTTCCATTGTTTTGCGAGGGGGGGGGGGAGGGAAAAAGCTTTTCGCGCCGGTTGATTGAATCAGTGGTTTAATGAATCGGCCGCTTTAATGAATCAAATTGTCGAAAACATAATAAAATAATGCTTTATTGCAGGGGTGTCCATCTCCTCCCCCCCAAGTTCAATGGCGCAATTCCCCCCTCCCCCAAATCTCAACTCTCCCCCTTCCCTTTTTTTTAATTTTTAGCTCTCTTTTTTAATAAATTTATTAAAAAAAAATTTTTTTTTTTCATTTATTTATTATTATTTTAATAGAAAAGTTTCGACTTTTAATGACATACATACACTTACACACAAACGAAATAAATTAATGAAATAAAATATAAACAAAATAAAAAATAAATTTAAAAAAATTTTAAAATCCCCCTCTAAAAAAAATGTTTTTTGATAGTGCAGCATGCACTATAATCCCCCCCCCCCCTGTGAGCACCCCTGCTTTATTGAATCAACCGCTTTATTGACTCAGCCGCATATCAAAACTGCTTAGAACAAACGTTATTTTTATAAGCGGCGGCCACTGTATTGTTATTTTGCTGTTAATTTGAGATTTTTTTTTTTTTTTTGTCTTGAAAGGGAAATAATTTGCAATCAAATAAAGTGTAACAAGGCCTAATATTAGGTTTAAAAAAAAAAAAAAAAAAAACTGAACAGAATTTTAGCTCTTGACCAAGTCATCCCTCAAACAAAACCGAAATGAAACTGCAGTCGGACCCCGATTTATAACGAACCTCCATTTAACGAATTCCGCTATTTAACGAATTGTCCTTTTTTTCTGACTAAAATGAAGGCAAAACCCCCTATTTACCGAATAATAAACCCCGAATGAATGAATTATTTGAACAGGCAAAAAAAAAAATTTTTTTTGCATATTTGAAAGAAATATTGGATTGTTTTCCAAAGAATGTATCCATCTTCTGCGAAGCAGAAAAAGACTTTTCTTCGAAGCAGCAATGTTTGACGGGCAAGTGGGCAACCAATGAATAGCCGTTGCAGAAAGCGATAATGAAACTCTCATTAAAACTTTTTCTAATGCTTTACATGGACGAATGGAAACTAAAAACATATCTCATGAATTAGGCTATAAATGAAGTCTTCTCTCCATAAAGTCGAAAGAGAACTATTTCGAGTCAAGTATCAAAAAAATTGTCGAAATTTATTAGTCAGTACAACAAAATTTCGAATATAACTGTGTAATGAGTCGCGGAATCCTGAACAAAAAAATGTACACTTTTTATCTATGGATATTTTTGTACAGTTGCTTATTGAGGCTTTTAGATAAAGTAAGTGCAATATTTAATTAATTTATTTATTTACTTATTTTGCACCCCGATATAACGAATAACCTCGATTTAACATGAAAAAGTTTCGCTCCCGATGAATTCGTTAAATCGGAGTGCGACTGAATATCAAAATCGGTCCATCCGTTTAGTAACTAAGATGCCACAGATGTGCACGTTATACTTCTGACTCCCCTCTTTTTACGTGGGGGGGGGCATCACGGAAAGGCCAGTGTGATTTCCTAAAATTTCCTCATTCGGAAACTTTGGTAAAATAATTGCAGTACTAATAGGGAAGTTGCAACCTATTAAATGTTCATATTTTGACTATTGGATATTGTTAATTGACCCTCAAAACTAAAAAATTCACCATCGCGGAATTTTAAAACACCGTGATTGATTTTTAATGAATTTTTAAAAATCCCCGCGCAAAAGTGCGCTCTTCTTAAACGTCACGAGCTTACGTCACAGGGCACTAATGGGCAGCCTTCCGCCGAAGATCCCTTGTTTTCGCTACGGACATTTTGAGCGCGCCGATATTTTTATTTTTTTGAAATTCAATAATCCTTTTGAACACACTATGGAGGCCGGATTCGTTAAAGCACTCTCTTATAATCTACCTCAAGTAACATCAATGATGGTATTCGAATATTTCCGAGAGGATGAGAGGTTTAATATTCCAGAAACGCGAGGAGTTAAATGCGAGGAGGTAAGCCTTACGTTTCGTCTTCGAAGCCAACTGCACGTCCTTCGGCTTCTCCCGCGGAGGAAGAGCGAATGACGTCATTTCCTGTGCCATTTGACGTCACAACGCTTGAACTTTAAAAATTAATTTAAAAAAAAAATACTCATCGTATCGCAAAATTTTTTTCACCTATGATGTTCATACATGTTACTCTATCATATAAAAATAAAATTGAAAAATCGAAAACTTCCCTATTGCGATTTTTAACGCGAAGATTCCCAAAACCGTATTTGTGCCCAAGTGCCCAAGTATTGCATTTATGACCCACCACCACTTTCCAATTTCTTTCATCATAATTTAAAAACTAGTGGCATCCGCACGGCTTTGCCTGTAGTAAAAAATTAAAAGGTCTTTTGGTTCGCCTGTATATTTACAAATAATGTACGATGAATTTCTCGCCAATTGGCTTACCCATGTCACGGTTCCACGTTATGATAACTTTGTAATTTACTCGTCCATCTTATGATAATTTTGTTCTTAAAATTAGAGTAGAAAAACAACAAAATCGAATTTTCGGAAAATTGCCACACCCCCCATACTACAAACTAATTTTATTCCAAATTTCATGAAAATCGGCCGAACGGTCTAGGCGCTATGTGCGACCGCCAAAGTACTGCACCGCGAGTGGTCAACTTACACAGGTTTCACTGTACAGTCAAAAAATCATTAAAAAATGTTTGCATGTCAAAAAAAAAAAAAATCCCCAACCCCCCCTCACCCACACACAAACACACACACACACACAAAAAAAAAAACTCGTTAAATCTAGAAATATAATAATTTTTTAAAAAAACTCACTAAAAGAGCTAAAAAAAAAAAAAAAAGAAGAAAAATGCTGAAAATGCAAATCTGGACTCGAGTAGGGCCAACCAAGTAACAATCATGGAGATTTGGTTTGTTGCTACAGCCTACAGCTGCTTCACCGAGCCGAGTTCTCACAAATTAGAACCGTGAATTGGTTCATGTTTTATTTATGACAGCGATGTTTTGATGATGAGTAAGCATGAGAAGGAGTAGATGTTTTAAATATGAAGCAGAATAAATAATCAGTAGGCTTTTGTGGCCATCAGCTTTTCCTCATGCATTTGTAACATTATGTTTGTGTTTCAAAAAACTATCAGCTGTTGTTATTTTTGAACAAAGCCGGTCTGGTTAAATGCTTCTATTATGACAACTAGTAGAGCGGAAATTCTTCAGTCCGCGCATATACTTTTCTGATATTTACACACCCGACTTCTTTTATATTATCCACAATATTCAATTACTTACAGCAAGTTCTCCCTTTAATAAGAGATGTAATCATCTGTTTTTTTTCCTTTGTTACACTTTTTACCATTGCTTCAATCTCCTTAATAATAAACTAGTTTTCATGTCCTTTTATTGTTGATGTTTAGCCAAATGTTTGTTTTCTAAAAGCAAGCGTTGCTGCAAACAATTTATCAAACTAGTCAGGGTAGCAAAAATAAACTTTGCAATTGGCATTATTTTTGTTTAAGTGAAACTTAATAATAAACTAGTTTTCATGTCCTTTTATTGTTGATGTTTAGCCAAATGTTTGTTTTCTAAATCAAGCGTTGCTGCAAACAATTTATCAAAGTAGTCAGGGTAGCAAAAATTACTTTGCAATTGGCATTATTTTTGTTTAAGTGAAACTTTGCTAGAGTGTAAACGTCAATAAAACTGAATTGCTTTGGAAAAGAAATGGAAAACTGTTATTAATATTTATTTTTACTCAGAAATTGTTGTATTTCTTCTCCATAAAACTGGAAGCGGTTTAGAAGTTCTCTCTTTCTTTTTTTAATAGCGTTACAGCGTCGAATGTTTTCGGACCTCACGGGGAAAATGATCTGAACGTAATTGAATCACCTGAACCGGAAGCAATTGAATTTTAATTTCAAATTTTTGACATACATTTTCAAATATTCAATTAGTTTCATGTTCTGTCACATTTGCATGAAAAACTTTCTAATAGCGTATTTTTAACATGCAGACAAACATTTTTTGTAATTTTCTCACCAATTGCTTTCGTACGTTTCTTACAAAATTCCACCCCGCAAAAAATAAAGCCCCAAATAATATATTTAAGCCTGACAATACAAATAATTTTTCCACCAAACCAGTATATTTAAGAACTTAATACTGCATATATTTTTCTGAAAATATTTTTATTCTATTTTTATTGTATACAATATACGTTTTCAATAGAGCAGCAAAACATTTTTTGTATCCACAATAATTAATTTTTCTTCGAAGTTCTTGAATCGTGGATTTTTTTTTACAAGTTCTCATAAAAACTAATTATAATGATTGAGCATGTTTATGTTTAATGATGTATTTTCATCGGACTAAATTGTTTTGTGGAAACTCTCAGCTTTCCGGTACGTTTTTCCAGGGGTGCCCACAGGGGGGGGGGGGGGGTTATGGCGCAAGTTGCGCCATCAAAGGTTTTTTTTTTTGGGGGGGGGGTTAAGGGGATTTTTCAAATTTATTTATTTAAATTGATTTATTTTTTATTTAAGTTATTTTATTTTATTATGTTTATATTTGGTTTCATTTCTTTATTAAGTTTGTGTGTGTTTGTTTGTTAGTGTATGTGGTGTGTTATTGGCGTAGCACAGAACTTTTCTAGGGGGGGGAAATAAATATATAAAATAAATAAAAAGTATTAAAAAATAAATAAATAAAAAATATTTAAAAAATAAATATTTAAAAAATAACTATTTAAAAAATAACTATTTAAAAAATAAATAAATATTTAAATAAATAAATAACTTAGATAAAATATGAAAAAAAGAAGGGAAAGAGGGTTGATAAAAAGGGGGGGGGGGGGCTAGCGCCATTGAGCTTGGGGGGGGGATGGGCACCCCTGCGTTTTTCCCCATAAATACTTCTGTTAGGGGGCGTGCACAGAAATTTTGGGGCCCGTTACAAATGACTTTTCTGGGTCCGTATCCATATTGTTGACCCTTATATTTCACCCCTAATTTTGAAAATATTGGGCCACCTTCAGGCTCGGGCCCGGGTCAACAGGTGTCCCCCCCCCCCCGTAGACTCCCCTACTTGTGCAGGCAACCTTTCTCCCAAAGAATTGAGCGATGAGCACCTTGACCAAAAAAATAATAATAATAATAATAATAAATTGGGATTGATTACATTTCGTTGAGGGATATGATTACTTTAAGTTATTTTCTATGTTCAAAAAAGGAAAATGGCTACGCCCTTGCGCTTGAACTTACCTCTCATGGTGTGTAATTGTCATCTTGTAATCTTTTGAAGTCATCGATGCTGCGTAAGGAGGGTCCGCCCGTGTATCAACTGTACTTACAATCGGGGGAGGAGGGGTCAACCACCCTCCTCCCCCATGGAACCGACCAAATGTTGTTCAAAGCTGTAATTTTGAGAACCTATATTTCAAAAAAAGTTCTCTCTCACCTTCTTATTCGAGCCTAAAATTGCACTCTGAAACCGCCATAACCAGAATTTGGATTTGCCTCTGCTACTCTCAGGGTGAAATTTCTAGCAAAAGAAGTACAATCGCACTATAGTTCTCATATCTTATTTTTTAACAGTAAATAGGCTGAATTTCGTCTAATGTGTTAAAATTTACACACATGGAAAAGAAGTGCTTGAGTTCAGCTCCCGTGAGGGGAGCTCCCATGGAAATCAACTCCTGCTTACACTCTTTGTACTTGTTTTCTAGCTGTCTCAAGATCAGTGGCGTGCAGATCAATATTTTTTAGGGGACTAGTTGGTTACGGTAAATTACGATACACAAAAGTAAAAAGATTTATAGATATATTATCTTCCCTATTATTATCAACTTCAGTGTTATGCTTCAAAGTTGATGAGCAACATTGCTCACTAAGATGAAAATCTATTCGAGTTTTAAAAAAATTGTTTTCAACTGAGTAATGGCTTGGTAGTGTCCTTGGGTTTTCTAGTGACGAATCGTTGCCTTGTGGAAATTGCTCATATCTGAAAATCCATTGGCATTCCAGACGCCTTTTTCCTTTTCAAATAGGACGCAGGGCCAGCAAATAATTTTTTTTCTTGACTTACAAGCAGTCAGCCATTTAACAGTCTCAAAGTAATCTTTCTTAAAATGCCGATTGTAATTTTTTAGCTTCGCAGATATTGCTAGGTCAGGAGTAGGTCTGCTCTGTGAAATTATTTGAGCTTTGTCTTGGTCAAGTCAAAGCTCCGAACGAACGGATTGCGAGAACGGATCGCGCATTCCTTATATGATAGCTAAACTTTTTACTTCCTTTTACAAAAGAGGAAGTATTGTATTCGCGAAAAAAATTTCACTCAAAAATCGACCTTAATTTCCATTTTGCTCACCCCCGAATGAATGATGAGTTTTTTTTTTCGACTCGACCACACGTGGATAAGTGCCTAAGAACGTATAGATACGTGAAATAACCATTTTGACGATGATCCCGGAGTTAATTACAACGAGTTTTCTCGTGACGTCTGTATGTACGTATGTGCGTATGTATGTCGCATAACTCAAGAACGGAATGTTCTAGAAAGTTGAAACTTGGTACGTTAGACTAGTACGGGTGTTTCTAAAGGGGTCTTTTGCCCCTTTTTTGGGGGGGGGGGGAATCATTGTTAATTTCGATGTAAACTCAAGTGGTGTTATAATTTGTCGGACACTTGGCGATATATCGCCAGTCTTTCGGTCGCCAAGTTCTGTCGCCAACTTGGCGATAAATTTGGCTTTTTTTTTTTTTAAATCTGGTTTCAATTTGACTACTAGGTAATATTTAGAGAGTAAACTATTGAATCACATTAAAACTGCCAATAATGAGAAAATGACATTAAATTGGAGTAAAAGGAAGTCATGTGATGCACACATCAGCTCGTTTATTTTGAGAACCATCAGTTACAGAAGTTCACTGGA
Organism: Uloborus diversus; assembly: GCF_026930045.1. NCBI lineage: Eukaryota > Metazoa > Arthropoda > Arachnida > Araneae > Uloboridae > Uloborus > Uloborus diversus. The sequence goes on from NC_072736.1 coordinate 159,258,521, forward strand.
GCTCAGTTCTTGTATTTATTTTGAATTTAGTGTGAATGTCTAGGGCTATTTCTAGTGCTGAATTTGCTGTTTGCATATGAAAATACGTTCTGAAGCCTGCTTCTTTTTTGGAAACCAAGCCCTTGAAAGCATAGAAAGACAGTCACAACCATTACCTTAACAACAGTAAAGAGAATTTAACGAGAGGTCTCTATGATGCAAATGTACGATATTGCATGTTTTTTAGTCATAAATTAAAATAATGGAAAAAGAAACGCATCGTTTTAAACGAGAACCGAGACAAATAAAATAATATATATAATTGAGGATACAAAATAATAAATACTATTTAAATTCAGTTAACTTTAACATACTATATTTAAGGACAAAATAGATGGAAAATCGCTAACCGCAAGCAGTTATCTTTAATTGGTCATGAGTTTGGGATCATGGTTTGCTTCTACTTCGTTTGAGATTTTTTTTTTTCTTTAAATATTCGTTTCTCCTAAAAAATATCTGATAATGTTTTTCTTTGTTTACGGTTCTCGTAATTCTTTGAACCTTTCGTCATCAAATAATTTCTTTCAATGGAAATATTTGACTTTTAGAAATTGTTAAACATTACGTTTCGAATATATAGTCTTGAAAGTGAAAAGTAAGTTGATTTGGACGTTCTATTGGAATGGGCGTTTCAGTTCGGTCGTTCTAACGGACGTTAAAATAACATTGAATGTATGGGAATAGTAGACGGAACTTCATGCATTGGTCGTTATAACGGGAAGGTCGCAGAAATGGGAGGTCGTTCTAAAGAGCATAGGCTGAATTGCGGTTTAGTACTGTGGCATAATGTAACAGAGCTGATTATTTTATTGATTTTTTTAAATCATGTGTTATGGTCTCCTGAGTAAAAGTTATCATTATCAAATCTTAAACTGGAAAGGAAGTAAACACATTTCGAAAGAAATTTTCAACGGAAGCTGATTTACTCAAAACCTTAATCTCACTTACAAGGTAAATAAACTATCAGCAAGATTACTTAGCGCCTGAGGGCTCTAAGAACAGAATTTAATTCGAAAAAAAAAAAAAAAGTTCGATGTCCATTAATGTCTTTCCGCATTATTGGAGCCGCTCAACTTTTAACGTTCCCATAAATCGACCGGAACCTTTTTAACCATCATCCGACTTGAGCAAGGAATAAAAAATAAAATGCAAAAGAAAAATAAAAAACGTTCTTAAAGCCCTTTTATAAATAAGACATTCCAACCAAACAAAGAAAAGAGGGTAATGGACATTGTATCGATCGTTTTCTTCATCGTTTGTCGTTAGAACTTCTTCCCTTTCAAATAGCCCTAAAGAATTTTGTCAGCACTGAAAAAGAATTCTTTGGAAGCGGTGGTAGCTGCGCTGTGGATGATTCGGAAGAAAAGTGGAAGCTCATCTACCCCTTTTCGAAAGACAAAAGCTGTTGTTTCCTCTTCGAATTGCAGTGGAGTTCTATTGTGTCTTTCGCTATTGGCGAAGGTTTTTAAAGGAACTTTTATTGTTGGCGGTCTTTGAAAATGGCGCTGTTTTTCCGAAAAGAATCGGTTTCCATTACCAGTTTGAACTGCGATGAATGGGACTTGGCAGGAGCGTTTTGTTCTCTTGTTAGTTGCTCGGAAGTTCTGAAGATAAGCGATGTAAATTCTCCAGAAAGCTTTGAAAAGTGCTGGAGGATAGAAAGACAACGGGCCATTTAGGCGCATTTAATAGTTATGGCTTCTTTAAAACTCGTTATTTTTTTGTAATATGTTCTTGCACTCGCGTGAGAACAGTTCATACTAGGTATCAAACAAAATGTACTTTGAACTTTGATAAAGTGAGCTAACAGGAGTAACTATAGTGAATTCAGCGAGAATTGATAGTGGAAGTAAACAAAGCAAAGTAACACTTGTCGATACCGTTGTCAGATTGGCTATGGGATGGTGAAAACATCGCCAATCAGATTAGTGAAATGTTCCTGAGAAGATTTGCCAATCCAATGAGTAACTCATGACTGGCAAGTTTTGGCGCCTTAACAGCAACTCTCTTTGTTTACTTCCACTATCAATTCTCCCTGAATTTACTATAGTACTCACTACTCAGTACTCAACTGCTCATTAGGGATTCATCTAACAAATAAATGAAGAGTTAACAAAAAAAAAATATTAACTAACTCTTGTCATCACTTAACTAGAGGAAACAGCCAATCTAGATTAGCACTTAAGCAATGAACTGAAACTAACTCTTTTCATGTTAAACCTTGGAGCAGGAATTTGTAACTGGAAGGAACAAGTTCAAGTTCAATCATTGGCATAGAGGTTCCAAGTCACATGGTTCGACGACGAATGAGAGACACGCTTTACGTGAAACACGTGAAAGAAACACGATTTCTTCCAATACTTTACTTTAAACGTATCACGTGACTTGAGATCCTTGCTTTGAGATTTGAAAGCTTCACTCTCTCCACCTTTTATCCCTTCTCACTGTGTTAAACTACAGCAAATTCACATTAACTATTGTATCATTCCATTATTTAACTAACTAGAAAATCGCACGTCAAGATATGACGGGTGAAAATTGCTTCTGCATTTGAACGAAGCCATTGCCTGTTTGTTGATGTTTTGGTGGTTGAAATTTTAACCCTAACTCCAGTGGATGAACCCTAAACTCATGTAGATAGCATTCATTGATGACCACTTTTTCGTTTCTTCATTCGCTGAAATGACAGTCTTACCAGTAAAACAGTTAATTGACCGGATCGAGTTCAGCCTTGTCAATATAAAGCCTTTCCCTGCATGTTAAACATTACCAAAACATATCAAACTATCATGCCGTGGCACGAGTTTCATTGTTGATGATGTCAGGAGCATTACTCGATCATTGGCTATTATATATATATGAGGATGTTGCTTTAATTATTCTATTTTCTTGTGAGCTGTAACAAATTCAGATTAACTAGTGTGTCCAGGGCCTGATTAACGCACGGTCCGGCGGGTCCGCGGACCTGGGCACCACAAATTTAGGGGCACCAAAATAGTCTAGCCTAAATTCACTTACTTCCGTTTTTTTTTAAAAAAAAAAGCTCATTTTACTTTTTCTCAACTTTAAGAGAGAAGAGGGTCATTTTTTTTTTCAAATCAGCTCAAAACCTCATAAAGTTAAAAACATTTCGCATAAAGAAGTCGTTGTCTTTTAGCTCTGGAATTTCAAAATAATTACTTGGATGACATAGATGAACATTTTCCAGAAGAATTAACACACTTTCAATTTTTTTGCAAAAGGTAACCCTTCTCCTGGAGAATGTTTTAAGAAGATAAGATCACTAAACATTACACATACATTTCCGAATGTGGATTTACCCCTGCAGCTTCTTATTACTTTGCCTATGAGCAGCTGTTCCAGTGAACGTTCCTTTTCATTTTTGAAAAGAATAAAAAATCATTTGAGAAGCTACGTTTCTCGAGACAACTTACAGGTGTTTTCCTTATTGACCATTGAAAATTCTGAATTATCAAACATAGATTTCAATTATTTGATCGACACACTTGCCTCTGTTAAAGCCAGAAAGAAGTTTTTTTAAAGCTTGATGTCAGAATTAGTAAGATTTTTTTTGGCAGTTTTAAATTGTTTTTTTAACTCTTTTTTGCCTTATGAGGCAATTTTAACTGTGATTAGTTTGGTGACTATCAAGTGTTTGGTATTCAAATCCCAGATTTCCTTTCAAATGTTGTAATGTTCCTTTAAAATGTAGTTTCTAGTAAATAGGTTTCCAACATCATGACATGACATTATTGACTTTAAAATTGCGCGGATTTTCTTATGTGGGGGGGGGGGGGGGGGTACCAACATCTACGCAGGACCTGGGCACCAGTTTGGCTTGATCGGGCCCTGAGTGTGTCACGATTTGACTAATGTTTCAACAATCAAATTTTTTTTTTAAATTTAAAGTCTACTTTTCCAAATTAGGGAAGGGATGATTGTTTCCACTTCTATAAATTTTCGTATTAATTTCAAATAATTGATTTGAAAATTATATGTACATTACGGGGAGAAAGGTAAATATATATGGAATATACAAGGTGTCTGAAAAGTCCTGGACACATTTATAAAATTCCATGAAAGGCTACTCATTGTCGCGGTTTGCGCCGTAATGCTTCATCGGTTCAAGAATATTTTATGACGTCGTAATAAAAGATAAATAAATAAAAATTAAACAAAAAGGAAAAATGAAAAAGAAGAAAATTATAACTATATGTGTAATTTACATTGATGGCTGTATCGTCGCAGTAAGAATTTGTTTGCTGTGACAATACAGTCGTCAATGTAATTTGCTTATAATTACACTTTTTTTTGAAGTGTAGCCAAGTGAAAAGAAAATATGAATCGAAGTTGAATTTTATGAAGTATTACTGAAAATATAATTACATATAACAGCGTTTCTCGAGGTATGGCAAAAAGTTCTCACCACTTTGCTTCAAAACATTTTTCAACCAGTTCTAGTGCATGTTAGCAATACAAAGACATGATATTCTTTGAAACAAGTAGACTTTTTCCTATTGTAAGTTTACTTGCATTAAAGCTCAAAAAATGAGAGTCCCACTCTTAAATTCATTCTAAAAAAAGTGATTTTTCATTACGAGAAACTGAACATAAAAAAAATAATAATAATAAAAATTAAAAAAATAATTTGAATTTTGACATCTTGAATTCAAATTATGTTTTTCGCAATCACGAGTGTGTGTGTGTATGTAGGCGTCTGTGCTTGTGCTTGTGTGTGGGGGTATGTGTATGTGTGTGTAGGTATATGTGTTTTATGTGTTTGTGTCTGTGTGCATGCATGAATATGTGGGTAGTTGTGTGTATGTGTATGTGTTTGTGTGTGTATGCAGTGGCGTAGCGAGAAAAAATCCTTGGGGGGGGGGGGGAGAATTTTTTCTGAAGTTTAAAGTATATATATATATATATATATACGAATTTCTTCTTTGAAAATACCTTGATCAATACTGCCGTCATAAGAAAGAAAGTCCTGTCTCCATGAGAAAAAATGTTGTGCAAAACAGGAAGACATAAGCTTTTTACCGTCATAAAAGCTATTATGTTAAATAAAAATCTTTTAGCTCATAAACAGAACCCTTCAAGTTAGACTGAAATTTTTTTTTGGGGGGCTCATGGGGGGGGGTTCTGACCCCCTATCCCCCCCATGGCCACGCCACTGTCTGTATGCATGCGTGTGTGTATGTGTAGGTGTCTGTATGTTTGCGTGTGTGTATGTGTTTGTGTGTGTATGCGTTTGTGTATGTGTATGTGTGTAGATGTGTGTAGGTGTATGCGTTTGTATGTGTGTGTGTGTATGTATGCGCGTGTGTGTAGGATATGAACGCAACCTGGAGACGGCTTTCGCTATAGGAGCAGCATCGTGAGGAGCCCGGTCGACGGTGGTGCTGGCAGAGGGAAGTAACGAAAAGATATCGAAACAATTACTTCGAATGCACACAAATTATTATAACTTTCTACCACGATAAATCGATAAAGATGTCCAACCTGGCGAAAATTGCATCTCCAAAAGCCAGAAAAATGTATATTAAGATATTAATGAATACTTACTCCGGTGTAAATTACTTAAAGAGGATAAAATATATCTTCTAAATTAATTTTTATTTCCCTGTCAGTGAAGAAAGAAAACGAAAATAACAACATCAAATAAAATTACAGAGAAAACCACGCGGCGCTGCGGTCAGCTCAACATTTCATCGCAATTGAATTTTCGGCTCGTTTGTAACCTGCAACCGCCGGAAAAGTAATCAACAGTAATTTTGCCAGAGGAAACCGGTTGTGATAAATAACAAGCAGATTATTATTCCCTGGAAAGGGGTGTGCGTATCGGGTGTATGCTGGGGGGGGGGGGGAGATTCGGCCAACTATAAAAATAATTGCTTTGTCGATAAACCGCGTCGGTCGTAAAATTAAAAAGGCCTCCTCCTGTGACGTCATGCTAACGAACTGCACCTGGAAGAGCGGACGACGAAGAGTATTATGGGGGTTTGTAGGAGTTGGCTTTTGATAAAATCTTTAATCTCATTTGCATATGAAGGCAACGTGGGAAAATTTGAGGTACAGGGCTGTCGATACACCAAGGGTTCTTTTGAAACAAATCAAGAGTTTTATATTAATATGTGACATGTGTTGCATTTTAACCTTTTTTAACATGAATATTATTTTAAAGAAAAATAGATATATATACGTATGTATATATGCTAGCTAAAAAAAAGAGGCTGTCCATAAAATGTCACACTTTTTGCTACAAATTTGACCCCAATCTCTCCTGTGTCACACTTTACTTTAGCCCTTCCCCTGCCCTTGTCACATGTCCCGCTTTGTTTCAAAGCATATTTTTATAAGAAAATGTGTGTTGTCACAATTTCTAAAAGTTTGATATTATTTGTGGACCACCCCATGAGGGGTAGTTCGAGATATAGGGCTGTCGAGATACCGAACTAACTAAGATTTTTTACTTGTAACAAGTGTTACTTTTTAACGGTTTATAACCCGAATATTATTTGTAGGAAAATAAAAATAGGCAAGCCGTAATAAACAAAAATATGCATATAACACTCTCTTCCTGAAAAGGTATACTAGGATTGGCATGATGACTTAAAACTAAACGTTTAGGGATGTGAGACCTTATTCCAATTCAAGGGCGCCCATATAGGGGGTGCAAGGGGGGCTCGAGCCCCCCCCCCCATAGAAATTAGAACTTCCTTGTTTTTAGTATTTTTTTCTTTGCAAAAATGTTTTTTCTCCCGCCATTAATGAATAAGTAATTAAAAATGTCCAATTTTAATGACTCGAATCTGTTCTGAAATTGGTTTTCATGGGGAAAATATCGTGCTAAACCATGGTTAAAATATCTGAGCCCCCCCCCCCCTTACAATTTTGCATATGGGCGCCCATGTTCCAATTCCGTCCCTGCGTTACCAATAACGACCACTTTCATCCTTAAAACACTGAACTTTTTGAATCATCCAAACGTTTTGAAATGGTTGTCAAAGTTGTGACTGTGAGTGTGACAACCATTTCAAAACGCTTATGAAAAGTTTAAATGGTACTTATGCTACCTGGGGATGTAAACGGGAACGGGAGCATGTAAGCACCATTCGAGTGAGTATCACGTGGGCAAAATGTTTAATGGACCAAAAGTATCTTTGAGTTTTCAATTAGCAAAGACAACCAAATTAAAAGACACATTATAATCTTACAACCCCAAACTTTTTTTTAACATTGTGGCTCACTTTTGCTTATTTATTTATTTTTTAATGGCTTGATTTGTTGAACAAAAACAACCTCCCTTCTCTCGATGTTTTTTCGTTTCAAAAAAGAAAGTTTATAACGAAAAGAGTATTCGTCATCAAATATTTACTTCTGGAACTTTAAGACCTAATATTCTTTTCGAAATGTACTCATTTTAATATGTAAATTGCAGCTTTCCGAGATTAAAAAAATAAATAACTTTATCAATAAACCCTGGACTTTCGCCTGATTTTGAGATATTTTGATTTTATCAAATAACTAGCTGTACCCGACGCGCGTTGCTACGCCAACAAAAAAAATACATCATTATACTGATTTTCATGACAATCGGTTGAACGGGGCAGAAGTTGCTACTCTGCAGTGCCACCTGGTGGCGAGTGGCTTCAATGAGCATATTATGCACCTTCTCCGTGGAAAAATACATATATATATATATAGCAATTTTCATAATAATCGGTCCAGGTATCAAGTGAAGCCGTGACTATACTCAAATTTTGTACTCACGCAGTTTGCAAGATCAATCAATCGCTAAAAATATCAAATAGAAAAGTTTTAAATCCCCCCGTCGCATGAAAAGCCATAAAACAATAAATAAAGAATTTATTTGTTCAAACTCAAGAAAAATGGCGACAGCTAACTTCTTATCAATGAGATCTTTCACGCGAATTAATTTCTGCAGCCGATAATTTTATTCGTATTTATCCAATGGATTGTGACTTAAATTGGAATAAAAAAGGAACTATCGATCGGATTTTTTTAGAACTGGAATATAAACATTCCCAGTACCAAAAATAACAAACGGTGAAAGTTTAAGCCAAATCTGCCGGGTAGTTTTTGAGTTCATGGATGACATACAGACAAACATTCATTTATATATATATAGATTTAGATGCAAAGTAGTTCACTGTTATAACTAGAGGTTCCAGACGAGTGAATATATTCCCCCTAAGGTGAAAGCATGGTGACCAAGGGTGCCATATTGGCCAGGAAGTAAAGCAGAGGTGCGAAAGTAGCAGACAGTCGTAGACAGGGGTGCCAAAACAGCAAGCAATCGCTAAATGACTTGCTGGCGCATGCGCTTCCGGCATACATTCACCATTCAACCACTTCAATATGGCGGACGAATGATAGGTTGCACTACGCGTGGCTTCTACGCCTTTCACATTGAATGAAGTACACTATTGGATTAAATCTCAACTTTTGTAGGATAATTCTTTAAAATAACAAGTAAGTACAGCTTTTGACCACTTTGTAGCTTTTAGGGCTTTCAAACATAGTTAAAAGTACGTTTAATGCTTTTCAGTTACCGTTAGTCCGTTACGATACCGTAATACCGTTAGTTGTTTATTTTCAGGTTACCGTTACTATCGTGAAAATTCCATCATTCACACAAAACGCTGCTAAATGTATCTATCATTATTTTCTTGAATACTCGATAAGCAACATTTAATCACCGAAATAATAACCGCAATGATATTTTCAATAACCAACAAGTGAGAACCTAAATAAAAATGATTCTTGTGCTTCGTGTAGCGAGTGCAAAAAATAAAAAAGAAATCTCTCTCCGTCTATCTTTTTCTTTTGCTTTTTCGTTCAAGTGTTTGAATCATTTCCTGTTAGCGGTTATTCGATAGTGTTAGGAGTTTCTTTAAATTTTTAACTGTCGAAAAATTTTATGCGCATTTTATTTTATTGTTATTTTGATTGAAATGTTGAACCTTTGAGAAACGATTTTGTTTTATCGTAACTTTAATATCCCAGAATATTTTTGGCTGTTCATGTAAATAATTCATAAGTACACCTACACTTTACTTTCGGTGCGGTTATTTCTCACAAATGATCATTAACTTAACTATGATTATTCAAATAATTACTCGTCTTTAACTTTAAATATATTTGTGACAACTCTTTGATACCAAATAAAGTCTGTAGATATTTATTGTTTTATTCATCTTTAATATTACTTTGTAAAACAAAAAAAAAAAAAAAAACTCATCAGTACGCAGAATTTTTTCACAAGTTTTTTACCGCCCCGAGAGTTATTATAATTATTATTATTTATTTTATTTTTAAGAAAAGGATAAAAATTTCACAGGTCCGCAATGTTTTTCATTTGTTTTTACCGACCCGTGGGTCAAAAGAGGTTGAGAAACACTGATGTAGAGAACGATCAGATGAATTAAAGCAATGAGCATTTCTTAACTATGTTGAAAACTCTGAAATATGGTCAAATGCTGTAATTACAAGTTTTAATCATTTCCAGTACTGAATTCATGCAATGTGAAAAGTGTGCAAAACGTAGACTATCATGAATCAAAACAAAACTATTAAAAAAAGAAAAATACACAACTGTATTCAAAAACGCACACAATACGGGGGAGGGGGGAGGATCTACAGTAAGGGTGCCATTTCTCTCTCCGAAGGTTCATTCTTTTCACCCCGGCTGCCTACTTTTTGAAAGGTGCCTGTTTTTCACCCTAGTTAGAGGTGAAATTTCGGCTCCGTATTGGGTGCCGCTGGTGAACAAGCGTTTCACCCCTGAAAGGTGCCGAATGCAACCTGTAGTTTTAACAGTGTTCACTAATTAATCAACTAAATTGACTATTTATTAGATTGTCGCGACCCACTAAACTGGCGACTCACCTGTTCTTCTCGCCAGGTCCTGATTACCGCACAAGTCAACTAGGCCTGGACCTGGGGCCCAGTCTCCTAAGGGTCCCTATTTAAAGAAAAAAAGATGCATAGAATTTTTATCCCATAAATAAACTGACTAATAGTGCAATATTTCCCTGTTTAATTGTGAAATAAAAGTATTAAGTTGTGAAATGGATATAAAAAAACAATGGCGGTTCTAGGTGTGTGCAACCAGTGCAACTGTACTCGGCCTCAAGGCTCTATATATAAGGAGCCCGCAAGGGCTAGTACCAGGGTTGCTAGACGTCTCGGATTTCAAGGGACAGGGGCGTAGCTAAGGGGGGGGGTTTTGGGGACAAACCCCCCCCCCCCCGAAAAGTTAGTCTCAAAAAAAAAGAGAAAAAGAAGAGAGAAGAGAAAGGAAAAAATTCCAAGCGATTACACACACACACACACACACACACACACACATATATATATATATATATATATATATATATATATATATATATATATATATATATATAAATATATAAATAAAAGAAGTAACCCCCCCCCCCCCCCCCCGAAAGTCGGGTCTAGCTACGCCACTGTCAAGGGATAGTCCTATATTTTGAAAAATTGTCCCGCGTCCCGGGGAACTTCCATATGGGTCGGCTAAAGTCCCGTATTCTACCTAATAACAATATTTTACAAAACGAGACATTATTTTAAGGGGGGAGGGGGAAGTAAAACAAAAAATTTGAAATAAAGAGCAATAAGAAAATCATGTGGCAACAAACGCAGAATTTATTTTCGCTTTAATTTTTTTTCTTTTTTTTTTTTGCGGCAGACCATGAGGAACCGAATGATTGCTTCCTCTTTGCTCATTGACTAATGTTGGAATTTCTTCGCGCATGCATTAGGGGTGCGACATCGATGTCGATGTTTTAGTAACATCGATGTTTTTGTTAAAACATCGATGTTTCTAACATCGATGTTTTACTTTCGATGTTTTTGGACCATCGGTGTTTTGGTTTCGATGTTTTTTCGATGTTGATGCATTTTAATCAAAAATTATCATAAAATTTACTGCAATTTTCTCACTAGGTAATTAAGTTTACTTATGGAGTTGCCAAAAAAAAAAAAAAAATCATTCCTTTTGCACCCATTTTATAACATCAATTTTTCTGTGTAGAGGATGATTTTTGGGAAGATCACTACAAAATGGTAGAAGATAAATGGAGTGTGAGGAAGAGGTCAAAGCTACTGGAAGAACCTGACACTGGTAGTCTGGTGCCAGAACTTGCAGTCTATTTCAAGGCTCCAGTTCTTAAACTAAAGGGAAATTCTGTACGTTACTACGGTGAAAACTATAACTTTAAAAATTCAGAGCTAGTAAAAGTTGCCTTAAAGTATTTGATAGTGATGGCAACTTCTGTTCCATCGGAAGGAGATGTTTCTCTGACTGGTGGGATAGTCTGCGAAAAGAGAAATGCTCTTCTGGGGGACAAAGTAAACTAACTTCTTTTTCTCCAAACTGTCAACACCAATATTCGGGGTTGCTTATCGATTTCACCCAACAAGTCGTTCCTCTATTACTTGCAATTTGTTTAATTATTAACTAACAGTACAACACATATTTCTTGCTCTTAAAAATAAATGTTGGAATTGATTTTGTATTTTTAAAATAATTAGCACAACTTTTTCTCATCATTCAACTGACAGTAAGTGCTATGATACATTTTTTCTTAGATTCTTTTTTGATGTAAATTTACTTTTTCTTTCAATCAGTTTGAAAATATTTCCTTATTACTATAACTAGTTTGTATTAATCGGTGCTTGTCTTATTATCAATTTTTGTCCTACTATAATACCAAGATGTTGCGAAATTATTCTTATTAAATTAGATTCATGATTTGTTGTTCAGTATTTTCAATATATTCGTCGGGGACGTATTCTTTTGTATTGCTTAAATTTAGTGTAGTATATTCAAAAATGTATGTTACACATTGATAAAAAGATCGATGTTTTTTGGTCGATGTATCAATACCATCGATGTTTCAATTTCTAACATCGATGTTTTGAAACATCGATGTCTTGCCATCGATGTCGCTCCTCTAGCATGCATCGTCAATCGCAAAGAAAACTATTTTTGTACTTTGAACGGCGACATTTTGTAAGGTTTAAGATTGAATTTTTCAGATTTATCATGAAGATAGGTTGTAGGTCGGAAAACACCCCTAAAAATACACCATATCCAGTATTTGCCCTCAACCTCAAAAATATCCCCCTCCCCCTCACTCCTAGAAGATTGTCCCGTATTTACAGTTCTTAAATCTGGCAACCCTGGCCCTGGCAAGCACGGACACTGCGAAAGATTTAAATATTGTTTTGCGTTGACTTAAAGTTGTGTAATAGAGAGGGGTCCCTTCAAATTATTGTGAGCCTTGGGCCTCACTTTTAGTTGGTTAGCAGGGGTCAATCCAGGCTAAAACTAGGTCCGCTTTGCGGCCCCTTCACAAAATTTCACATCCTAAAAGCGGCCCCATTTACGAAATTCTGCATCGTAAAAGCGGCTCCATTCCTTATATGTAGCAGATACCCGGTAATTAAAATTTGTTTAAATGTATTACTTTTTCAGATTTTTGATTGAATCTAAGAATTTCAAGCATCTTTTATTTTATATATTACATCATTTGCTCTTATTATACTCTTTTGAGCCTTCTCAATAGAGTATGACGACTGAAAATGCTCTGGTATTACGTTTTGCCAGGGAAAAAAGGCAAATTAATGAAAATTTCTTTTTTACAACAGTAAAAAAAGTTCACAAAAATATTTTACTTTTCACAAGATGAGGACTTAGGAAATAAACTTGGATCAACCCCTGGTTAGTCATGCCCTGGGTCTCTCCCTGCGGTTTGGAATTGGAAAACGCTGCTCTACAACATATATTGCATTCCACGATGAAAGGAGCACCCTTACTGCTTGTCTTGAATCGAACCCTTTCTGGACAGTAAACATATCCTTGCACAGACGTAGTCAAGGGTACGTCTAGAAGTAAAAAACAAAACAAAACAAGTTGATTATAGCTTTTTAAGGACCACATGCATCAAGCCTTCATTGCTTTTCAACGCCGACATTTCTCAAAGTGTGAGTGAATGTAAATGGATATAAATAACCTTTTTTCTTCGAGATAATGCTCCCACTTGCAATTAACCAACACTGTAATTTAAACGATCTTTTGTGTCTGGAGCTAGACAACCATAACAGACGTATACTTCACCCGAAGGGGCGTGGTTGGAATTATGTGCCATGACAAACCGCGCCCCAGATAACAATATTCAAATGAGAGGACAGCTTTCTTTTTGCATTCTATTCTCCCTCCACGCTTTTAGCCATCCCTCATTCTTCCTTTTTATTCTCAAAATCGATCTTCCACCAGGGTCTTCCTTCTTTCTGTTCGATCGCCCTGGAGTTGGATGAGAAAACATGACGGTTAATTCGAGAGGGATAAGTTGGGGCCCCAATCGATCCATGATTAATCATTGGAGTATGGATTCCAGAGACCATTTAGAGTTCCTCCTGGGACGGCAGAATGATTTCTTGCGCAGTAAACTGAAAATAATGTAGCGCTGCGGGCTGGCTAAATAGTTCTGGTAGTGGCTCCGTAAGAGTGATCATCAAGGATTTGTCCTCTGGGAGGAAAAGGAAGCCATTTCTCACACTTGGAAAACAATTTGAAAAAGAGATTAACACCTAGATTCGAGTTTTATCGTCATTATCGTTGGAAGTATAGCGAAACAGAATTTCCACTTTGCTTCTGACAAAAGATAAAACTATTTCTGTAGTTAATTGAAACAAGCTGATGTGTGCATCACATGACTTCCTTTTACTCCAATTTAATGTCATTTTCTCATTATTGGCAGTTTTAACGTGATTCAATAGTTTACTCTCTAAATATCACCAACAGTGGCCAAATTGAAACGAGATTTAAAAAAAAACAATTTAAAAAATAGCAAAATTTGTCGCCGAGTTGGCTACAAAACTTGGCGACCAAAAGACTGGCGATATATCGCCAAGTGTCCGCCAAATTATAACACCACTTGAGTTTACATCGAAATTAACAATGATTTCCCCCAAAAAAGGGGGAAAAGACCCCCTTTGGAGCATCTGAATGCAACCAAAAAAGGGAGGTGCACAACTAGACCCCACTAGGAGTCTAAGCACCAAATTTTAACTTTGTAGGACATTCGGTTCTTGAGTTATGCGACATACATACACACATACATACGTCACGAGAAAGCTCGTTGTAATTAACTCGGGGATCGTCAAAATGGATATTTCGGGTGTCTGTACGTTCCTAGGCATATATCCACGTGTGGTCGGGTTGAAAAATCAACTCAACATTCATTCTGGGGTGAGCGAAATGGAAATCAAGGCCGATTTTTGAGTGAAATTTTTTTCGCGAATACAATACTTCCTTTTTTGTAAAAGGAAGTAAAAAGATCAAATAAGCTTTGTGCTACAATATGATTAAAGTGAAAAACCAACGCAAATAAGGCAAAAAGTAACACTAAAGTACAGCATACAGCTATTTCAAGGCTACAATGGAGCCTCTTCATCAGTAAGAAAAACTCAACACACAGCCAGAAAGTCGTGGGAGACCTGAACGTCAGCCACGTGGACACCGGTATTTATACCAAATGGACCAACCAATAGGAATTCAGGACAAGAGAAGACAACCAACTAATCAGCGAACAACAAGATGTTGACCTATTTGGTATAAATACCAGTGTCCACGTGGCGGTCGTTCAGTTCTCCCGCGACTTTCTGGTTGTGTGTTGAGTTTTTCGCACTGATGAAGATTGTAGCCTTGAAATAGCTATATGCTGTATTTTTGTGTTACTTTGTGCTTTATTTACGTTGGTTTTTCAATTTTAATCATATTTCTTTAGTGCTAGAAAATCGCCCGTCAAGGTATGACGGGTGAAAATTGCTTCCGCATTTGAACGAAGCCATTGCCTGTTTATTTGGTGATACTTTGATAATTGAAAATTGTAATCCTAACTCCAGTGGATGAACCCTAAACTTCAGTGCGTAGCGTTCATTGTTGCTCCCTTTTTCGTTTCTTCATTCCCCTGAAATGACATAGTTTTATCAGCAAAACAGTTAAGGGGGTCCGGGACACAAAAATCGTCAAGTTTTGCAATTTTTTTTTATCATTTGAAAAATTACTCCGTTTTCTTCTGCTTAAAAAGACGTTTGAATATTGTTTCTATCTTAATTAGAACGAAAGATACAATTATTTTTGTTGCATGCACCTAACTAATGTGCATTTAACTTTAAAACTTTAAACGGGTTTTTCTCCATGATGCATTTTTTCTCGATTTCTTGCTTTCAAACTGTTATAGGTCAGGAACCGATAAAGATGAAGTAACGAAATTTGGAGCATATCTTTTTCAAACAGTTTACTTTAACTTATATTCGGCGAATTAAAAAAAAAAAAAAAAAAAAAAAAAAAAACGTTTACTCCAAAAAATATGATTTTTTTTAAAAAAAAGTATCTTCGAATTTTTCGAAATTTTTCTTCAAATATTTTTTATTGAATCAATACTTTTAAAATCGCCGAATAAAAATTAAAGTTTAGATATTTGTGCATAATTTTTTGAAAAAAAATTGAAAATTGACCAAGAATATTTTGAGTTATAGCAATTTAAAGCAACCCCATTTTTTGTTAAAAAACAAATTAAATTGAAAAAAAAATTTTTTTTAATATTTATGTTATGATTTTCCTTATTAAACAGATGGTAAATCAGTGCAAAAAATTTTAAAACTCTAAAGTATTTAATAAAAAAAATTTCAAAATGTGTCCCGGACCCCCTTAAGTGACCGGACCAGTTTAGACTTGTCACAATAAGGAATCGTTAAACATTACCAAAACATATTATCAAATTATCATGCCGTGCCGCTAGAATCATTGTTGAAGCATGCGGGTTACTCAATCATTGGCTATTATTTTATATGAGGATAAATATTTTTTTCACTTTCAGGACCCGATTATCACATGCACCTACGATGCCTGGGTAGTGGTTACTAAATATGAAGGAGACCAAACATCACAGTGAGAAAAATTAATATTTTGTTTTCCTTCTTTATCTATTTTTTTAAACAAAAGAAAAAACCACGGTTATATGTTTATTCAAACTCTACTTATTTTTAAAATTACAATTAATATCTACAATGTTAATTAGAAAAACTCTATGAACCAACCCAAAGTCGAGGTGTCCTCCACTCAGGGGTGCCCATCCCAATCAAGGAGCGCAAATTCCCCCCAAAATTTTTCTCAGTCTTCCTTCTTTATTTTTTAGCTTTCTATTTTTATTGAGCAATCACGATTGCTTATTGTTCTCACTTGACTGTTTTTGGCGTGCTATCATTTTATTTTTCCCCCGCCACCCTCCGCACCATCACCGTCGACCGGCTCCTCACGATGCTGCTCCTATAGCGAAAGCCGTCTACAGGTTGCATCCATGTCCTACACACACGCGCATACATACACAACTACACACACACGCGCACAAACACATACACACAACTACCCACACATTCATGCCTGCACACAGACACAAACACATATGCCTACACACACATACACATACCCCCCCCCCACATACACACACATTCATACACACAACTACTCACACACTTATGCCTGCCCACAAACACATGCCTACACACACATGCACATACCCCTACACACAACACACATTCCCTTCACATACAAACACACACGCCTACATACACACACACACTCGTGATTGCGAAAAACATAATTTGAATTCAAGATGTCAAAATTCAAATTAATTTTTTTTTTCCCTTTCTTTCTTTATTTTTAATAATTATTATTATTGTCTTAGAAAAGTTCTGTGATATGCCAATGACATACACACACATACTAAATAAATAAATGAAACGAAATATAATCAGAATAAAATAAATAATTTAAATTAAAAATAAATCAATTTTTTTAAAAAATAAATAAATAAAAAAATTTAAAAATTCACTCCAAAAATTTTGATGGCGCAACTTGCGCCATAATCCTTTTCTCTGAGTACCCCTGCCTCCACTATTAAAAGGGGCCTTGACCGGAGGTTCAGGATTTGGGCTAAAGTTCATTATTTATAGTCGAGTACTGATGATTCTTGTTTTATTTGGTGAACTTCATTTAGATACCGTAGGGTGAATAGTACAACTAGGCAGTGTTGGGCATTAATCAATTATTTTTTCAATTGCCTTGTTAATTGATTGAAAAAGTAATTGCAATTAAATTAATTGCAATTAAACTATTAATTGTACATTGCAATTAATTTGATTGGATTAATGTACGTTAATCGCTTCTCACAATTAAAATAATTGCAATTAATTTTTTAATTGTTTTTTGAAACAATTAAAACTAACAATTAACTTAATGTATCAATAGGTACAGCGCAGGGTACGGAGTTCAAAGTATTATTCGATTTCGTATTTTCGTTCAGTGTTGATTGC
Source organism: Uloborus diversus (assembly GCF_026930045.1). Classification (NCBI taxonomy): domain Eukaryota; kingdom Metazoa; phylum Arthropoda; class Arachnida; order Araneae; family Uloboridae; genus Uloborus; species Uloborus diversus. Next base: position 159,275,990 of record NC_072736.1, read on the forward strand.
TCGCTCGCCGCGTGAACTATTCCCGTCTTGGCAAGTTTTTTCCACACGTAAATGTTTGTGTTTTAATTAAGTGTTTTATAAAATTGTCAAATCATTGTTTTATAGTTTAACCTGTAACAGGGGAGGTGAGAAAGAAGGACATAAGAGGGGACGTAAAATCTCAGAGACTTTTTTTTTTTTTTTTTTTTTTTTTTAATCGTGTAATTAAGATGCATTTCTGTAATTTCCCTCAGATGTTCTTTGGACTTTTACTAGAACCGAAAAAAAAAAATTTGAATTTTTAATTGAAATATAACTTTTTTGAGGAAATTTTGCTAGAGCCATAAGATTTTTTGAGAAAAGCCATATGCTGCAGTAAATAATTTATTGCTCGTAATAAAGTTACTGATATTTTAGTGATATTTTATTAGTAGCTAACATGTGTATTTAAATAGTTAGATAGTAATATGGTACCCGTCGAGCGTCCACGTCCCAGGTAGACCAGTCGCCTGTAGAATATATTATACAAAACCAGTAATTTTTTTACGAGTTAGTATTAATTGAAATACACAGGACAATTGACAATTGTTAATTGTAGTAAACTACAATTAACAATTAATTAATTGTTAATTGTAATTTTCCACAATTACATTTGATCAATTGTTAGTTGTTGTGGTTACGTTTACCAATTAATCAATTGTTAATCTTTAATTGCCAATGCAATTAAAATTTGCCCAACTCTGCAACTAGGTAGCTACAATTCAGCTGTTGTAGAGGAAAGCTCAACACGTTAATATTTCTTCACGATTTTTCGAGAATGTGAAGATTAAATGTTATTTTACAACCATTTCTAAATTTTATTTCATTAGAAGTATTTTATGTCTTCTTTCGAATAAAAATTTTCGACAAAAGTGGAAAAGTCTTGCCAAATTTGTGGTTACCCAGTAATACTATCCACTCCACGATATATTGTTTCATCTGATGTTTCTGTAATTTAATGTAACTGATACAAAGGGAAGAACTCGAAGAAACAAATGCAGCAGAATTTTCCCATGAACAGCAATGTACGGAACTATGTACCGCGTAAAGCAAAATTATTTGGACCAAGTTAGTCAAAGGGCTGCTAAAATGCGCTTCAACTTTTAAATGGGGTCGTTTCCAAAATTTCAAAATCATTTTTTTCTGAAAGAGCATGCTTAAAAACATAGCATCTGACCATTTTTTAAATAATTTGTTCAAGTTTAATATTTTTAAAAAATTACTTTAATCGGTGCGCTTTCATTGTTTACGCTTCTCCCACTGACATCACAAATGATGAAATGCCATTCGCTGTTGCCACTCACAGAGCAAAATATTTATTTCGCATCTTTACTCACGTGTATCGGCAACGATAGGGTTGATAGCAAGCGTAGAGCGCAATATTTAATTCGCTTTTTGATTATCAAAACGTGGAAAGGCGGAAGAAAGATGCGCATTATTTGTGACGTCATCAAGACCATGCCTTGTTTGAAGAATCGGACATTTTAAAATAATTAATTAAAAAATAACTGTTGGGAAAATAAAAGTATTTTCTGGGTCCATGTTGTTATTTTTGCTTATTCTATCAATTTCAGTGACTAAAAGTACTACTTTTGACTGAAAGAAACAACCCCATTTTTAAATGAAACCACAATTTTCAGAACGAGCAAAAAATGTAAGTTTATATAAGTTTTGATATAAAAATGACAATCTCGCAGTAATTCTCAATCGATCAGCATGCACACAAATACTTTCGATGCCAATGTTCGAAAGAATGATTCCTGGTATTTAGGACAAGGACAAAATTAAAGAATGATAGAGTAACTGTTGTAACAAACACGCAATTGTAATAACTTAGCATTAACTAAGGCGTCTGGATATCACTTCTCCTCATGACATAGTTTAAAAAACAAAGCTTCATCAATTTATTTTTGAAATGGAATAAATAAATAAATAAGTAATTAATAAATAAATAAAATAAAAATGATAATATAATAATAACAAGCTGATTTTTGTTATACCTAAAAAAAATTATTTGTTCAAAGAGGAGGGAAGGTTAGGCCGCCTCCCCCCCCCCCCCCAAATTCAAGCTAGCACACAGAATGCGGAATTAACTTAGATCAAACACTTAGAAGCAATGATTAATTGACCTAGTTCTTGTACTCGTTATAGAATCGAGAATAAACTGAAACAGAATGTAGTCCGAATACATTACTTTCAATTTCAATCAACATTAATGTCTTATCTATTTACTTGTAAAGCAGTCAAATGAATAAATATTTCCAATGTTTTTTTAATTTAAATGGTTAAAAAATATGCAAATATACTAAGACGAGATGCGGAGATGCAATACTGTATTAAAAATAGAAATCATTCTTTTTAAAATGTTATTTAAATTTTTACCCGTAATTGTTTTATTTTGCGATTCTGCAATGGGGTTGTTTCCAAAATTTTAAAAGTAATTTTTTCTGAAAGAGCATGCTTAAAAACATAGGATCTGACCATTTTTTAAATAATTTGTTTAAGTTTAATATTTTTGAAAAATTACTTAAATCGGTGCGCTTTCATTGTTTACGCTTCTGCCGATGACATCACAAATGATGAAATGCCATTCAGTGTTGCCATTCACAGAGCAAAATATTTAGTTCGCATCTTTACTCACGTGTATTGGCAACGATAGAGTTGATAGCATGCGTAGAGTGTAATATTTAATTCGCTTCTTGATTATCATAACGTGGAAACGCGATAGAATGATGCGGCAAAGTGTGGCATCATCAAGACCGCGCCCTGTTTGAAAAATCGGACAGTTTAAAAAATTAATTTAAAAATAACTGTTGGGAAATTATTTTCTGAGTCCATGTTATTATTTTTGCTTATTCTATTAATTTCAGTGACTAAAAGTAGTGCTTTTGACTGAAGGAAACAACCCCATTGAGCAAAACTCAAGCGTTACTCAACATAGCAAACATCTCAATGTCGCTTCTATAAACTACAAATTGTTAAGTTCTAATATTCTCCGATCCCTTTTGTTTTGATAGGAAGTGCGAAATGGTTGCTTCAGGGTTTTTTGAGAAAAATACTTTTTTCCTTTTTCAGCTGCTTTTTTCTCTAGCGAAAGAACGGATTTGACAACTGAGATATTTTCAACCGTTATGAGACTGAATAATACGAAAGAGTAGAAATCTTAAGCACAATTCTAACGACTAAAATAAACAATATGTATTTAGCGAAGTGCAAATGCAAATAATAATCTTACATGTTTACAATGTCTTTAAGAATTGCCACACAAGGAATGAGCAGGAATATTGATTAAATATTTGTTTTAACAAAGTTTAATATCACAATGCTCTTTTGAATGCGAATGAATCCCAAGCAAGTATTTGGAATAAATATAATGGTTTCGAATTAAAGCAACATTATAGAAAATAATAAACGTTTTGTGTTTTTTGTGCAATTTTCTTTGCAATGAAAGATAGTTTGTGATTAAAAGTAAATATAGTTTACAATCCCTACATCAGAACCAAGCAGTAAATGTACGAAGAAAATAACTGAAGAAGAATGGTACAAGGCATTGTGTACACTAAGTAAGATGAGATTAGGTTATTCCATTTGTTAAAAATGGTTTAACAAGCCGCCCTTTACATAAATAAAACAGCTTAAACCTCCATCTATAATAGTTATGCGCATTTCCGAAACAGCATGAAAAAGTAAACTTAAAAGGTTTGTTACAGGGTGTGTTTCGAAACTGAAGTAGATTGCGAGTTGAACGGGCTACAGACTCTCTATTACCCTTTTTTTTCCCCTTTCTTCGTTTTTTAATAACACGTAATTATAGTTATAAATAAGACCCGATTTTTGATTTTTTACTTCCTTTTACAAAAAAGGGAGTATTGTATTCGCGAAAAAATTTTCTCTCAAAAATCGACCTTAATTTCCATTTTACTCACCCCCGAATGAATGATGAGGTTTTTTTTCGACTCGACCACACTTGAATAAGTGCCTAAGAACGTATAGACAAGCGAAATATCCATTTTGACTATTCCCGAGTTAATTACAACGAATTTTCTCGTGACGTCTGTATGTACATATGTATGTATGTGCGGATACGCGTATGTATGTCGCGTAACTCAAGAACGGTATGTCCTAGAAAGTTGAAATTTGGTACGTAGACTCCTAGTGGGGTCTAATTGTGCACCTCCCCTTTTGGTTGCATTCGAGTGTCTCTAAAGGAGTCGATTGCCCCTTTTGGGGGAAATCATTGTTAATTTCGATGTAAACTCAAGTGGTGTTATAATTTGGCGGACACTTGGCGATATATCGCCCGTCTTTTGGTCGCCAAGTTTTGTCGCCAACTTGGCGATAAATTTGGCGATTTAAATTTTTTTTTTTTTTTTTTGGAATCTGGTTTCAATTTAGCCACTGTTGGTGATATTTAAAGAGTAAACTATTGAATCACATTAAAACTGCCAATAATGAGAAAATGACATTAAATTGGAGTAAAAGGAAGTCATGTGATGTACACATCAGCTCGTTCGTAAAAGGAAGTAAAAAGGCGCGAGAATGGCAGCCATAGTTGGTGCATTCAACTGGGCGTCTACCCAAAGTGCAGCAGCTTTAGTTGTTGTAGTAATTAAGCTGTTCAAAACTCTTAGATGAATCTCTGCAAAGGAAAAAGGGTTAGACAAGAGCAATAGACCACTGTATAAATTAAACACCTTAGTACATGTACATGTATAAACTATGTTGATATCTTTATAACTATATTCAGGCCTGTCGTTTTGAATTTTCCGGGTAAGGGGGGCAAACAGGCCCGTGTCTAGGATTTCAAAAAGTCGTGTCGCCAAGTTTTGTCGCCATCTTAGCGATAAATTTGGCGGTTTTTTTTAAAATTTGATTTCAATTTGGCCATTGTTGGTTGGTGATATTTAGAGAGTAAACTATTTGCCAGTAATGGGGAAATGACATTAAATTGGGGTAAAAGGAGGTCATGTGATGCACACATCAGCTCGTTTTTTCTGCATTCTTGGGCTGTTCTTATCTTTTCTGGCATTTTTAAAGACTTTTCAGGACATTTAAAAAAATATTTTGCTGTATTTTTTTTAAATCATTTTTTACGATTGATATTTCTTTTATACTTTTAATTTTTTTTTCATATACTGTTATTTTTTGCAAGAAACGACTGCTGCAATATTTTTGCTTTTTACATTATAAATCTCAGTTAGGGAAGAAAATCATATAAAATATTGAAAGAACAATTACAGCTAAAAATTTGCTTTCAGAAAAGAAACGTTCTTTCGCATTTGAAAATACGAAAAATCATTTTAAAATCAAATTCTGGTTTCTCGTAATTTAATAAAAGACCCAAAATATCCATTAAAAAAAAAAAAAAAAAAAAAAAAAACAGGCAAGCAATGTAGGTATCAAGGCAGTTTTTCTTTTGCCTTTCTTAGTCTCATAATTTTAGCATCTGACATTTATTTAAAATTTTAATGAAAATTGTATCTCGATTTCTCTCAACATACATAGTATTTTAATACAACTAATACGTAAAGTTAGGGAAAAAAATAATGTTTCAGAGTGAAAAATTTTTTTTATAAAAATGCATTAGTCATAGTTGTAGGGGCATTTTCTGCTATTTTTAGGTTCCTTTCTTTGTTTCTTCTTTTTTAAGGGAATTTTATGGGGTTTTTTTTTATTTGGTTCATTATTTAAGCATCTAACTTTTTTTATTTTTCAAATTTTAATGAAAGTTGTGTTTTGCTTTCTCTTGTCATCGTAGTGTTTTAATACAACTCTTCGTAAAGTTAGGGAAAAAAATAATGTCTCCTGTTAAAAAAAATGCATTGCTCATAGTTGTAAGGGTTATTTTTGCTATTTTTAGGCGTCTTTCTTTGTTTCTTCTTTTTTTACAATTTTCCGGAATTTTAGGTTTTTTTATTTGGTTCATTATTTAAGCATCTTTTTTTTTTTTTTTTTTTCAAATTTTAATTATAATTGTGTCTTGATTTCTCTTGTCATCGTAGTATTTTAATACAACTCTTCGTAAATTTAGGAAAAAATAATGTCTCAGATTGAAATTCCTGTTCAAACATAAGCGAAGTTCTTCCATTTTAAGTGCATTGCTCATAGTTGTATGAGGGCATTTTTTGCTATTTTCAAGGATTTTCTTTCTTTCTTTTTTTTTTAATTTCTAAAGGGATTTTAAGGGTTTTTTCCTTTTCTTTTTTCAAGTTCTATAAATCCGGGCTATACTTATTTTCCTTTTCATCCCTTTTTTATACTGTAGAATGCTTCTCAACTTCTTTTCCCCCCCCCCCTCTTCGGAAGCGTTTCATCTCCGCCTCTGCACTCAAAGTTACAAAGATATCCAGCACGCAACAAAAAGAGAAGAAAGAGAGAAAAGAAAACGAAAAAAAGCGAGACTTCTGCATAATTAATCTCACGAAAATCGTTCTCCTCAATTTGCATACTTTCTGCATTCGATTTTCCATACTAAACTTGCAAAACACTTATTAGCCAATCCCTGCCAGTCTCCGAAAAGATCAAGAATGCTTTAAAGACTTTGTATCTAGTAATCTTTTGACAGAGGCATTAGTATTCTCAAAAAGGGATGGTAATTTTTCATCAGAAAAATTTCCTTTATTCGCAGGTGAAAATTTGTTTTACATGTATTTTTGAAAATGGAGTACCGACAAATTTTTAATGGTTTGAAAACACGCAAAATGTATAAATATAAACAAAAGAATTTAATTAATTTACTTTTTTTTTTCACTGTTAAGCACTTTCTCGTGATTTTGCTCATTATATCATACGCAACGTAAAAAATCTGGTTTATTGGTTACTAGTGGTACCCGCACGGCTTTGCCTGTAGTAGAAAATTAAAAGGTCATTTGGTTCGCCTATATATTTGCAAATAATGGATGATAAATTTCTCGCCAATTTGCTATATATTCATTTGCTTGCCTATGTTACGGTTCCACGTTATGATAATTTCGTAATTTATTCGTCCACGTTGTGATAATTTGCTGGGTAAAACTTTCTTAAAATTGGAATAGAAAAAGAACAAAATCGAATTTTTGAAAAATCGCCCCCAGGTTCCCACCCCCATGCTACAGACTAATTTTGTACCAAATTTCATGAAAATCGGCCGAACGGTCTTGGCCCTATGCGTGTCACAGAGATCCTAACAGAGAGAAATCCAGACAGACTTTCAGCTTTATTATTAGTAAAGATACTGCCTAGAAACTACTATCTGAAAGCAGTAGCCTTGCTCATAATGAGCAAAAACACGACGAGAAATATTACAGTTATTTGCAATAAACTTTACACACTATTTTTTTAATGAGGATAATTGCATAATTACCCATAGGGATGAAGAGGCTGTGCAAAATACAGCCAAACCCATAGAAAAAAAGATACAGAAATCCAAAACATTTATCCAATAACGTAGAAAAAAAAAAAAAAAAAAGAGGTAAACGCTGAAATAGTAAAGAAAAGTAATGTGTATACTGTAGGACTTCGTTTTTTCGGCACCTGTTTATCCGGCTCTCCGGTTTATACGGATCAATTTGTAGAACTAAAACAAATTATATTTATTAAAGTAATAATTTTAAATAATGATAGCAAGAACGGAACTATAAACACGCAAAATATTCGGTTTTTATTTTGATTTAACACACTGAGAAAAACGAAGTTTTCAAAAATGAGTACATTCATGCTTTTCAATTTTTCTTGAAACATTTTGTTTCAAATGTGAGTACCCATGTTTTCAAATAGTGTGCTGAATTATTTCATACTCAAAAATGAGTACATAATTCTTTTAATACTCAATTTTAAAATTATTACATATTCAAAAAATGAGCAGAAATACCTCAAAAATGAGCACATGTTGATTTGAGTACTTGATGAGTATTTGAATGTTTGAAATTTGAATACAACATAGTCGGAGTCATTTTAGCTCTGCGATATGTTCAAATTTGATTACCTTTTCGTCATTTTTGAAATTGTTGTTTTTAGAGTGCGTACAATTCCTGCATAGATCGTACAATAAAGTATTAGTACTAATCTAACAACAGGACGTGCTTGGAGCGTCAGTCTGACACCACTGTAACTGAACTATAAATTATGAAGTATTTGCGAGAAACGATGCTAAGTAATTTCGTTACAAAGCTTTTTTTTTTTTTATGCAATAGACATAGGGGAGGGTGGCCCCAAAGCGGGTAGGTTTTCAAAGAACGCTCGAAAATTGTAGCTTTTGAATTTTTATCGCAACAATTTCGGTTTTATTTCCTAGTAGGGTTCTCTTCAACTTCAAAATAAAAAGTGATTTTTGTATTATTTCAAACCCAATATTTATTTATTATCAAACTTTACAAACATTTGAAAAACCCGCTTTTCCCTACCAGGGAGCCCAAAGCGGGTCAGCTTAAATAATTGTGATTTCGTACATTTGCCAATCAAATATGAAGTTATGAATTATTAAAATAGTTGACTAGCTACCTGCTATTATAAAATATATATATATATAAAACAGTTGTACTTATCCAATTTAAAGTCATTACATTTGTTAATAAAACATAAAGAAATAACTGATTAAATGAATAGATTAATTAATTGCCATCCTAAAAAATAACTTTTTAAAGTTATACTTATCCTATTGAAATAGAAAATCTTAATCAGCACACGAGTCAAGAAATTATAAATAAATATATGATTAAATCCTATACGAGCTTTGCCCGAAGGCACGTTTTTTATTTCAATAATTGTAACCTTAAATTTAAAAACAAACGAAATGACTATCATAGTTTGTAGGTGGATGGTGTTAGAATAACGTAATGTTATTGGCAATTAAAAAAAATGAGCTGGTCTTCGACTAATCACAAGATACAAAACTGCATTTTTTTTTTTTTTTTTAATTTTAAGCCTAGTTGTGCCATGCCGCATCACTGCTGCTTCGTTGTGACTGATTAAAACTCGGGGGTGTTCATGTAAACACGACATGCGTATGCATTGCCACTTACACACCATGGGGGGGGGGGCATACGAAAGCCTACCCGCTTTGGGCCACCCTCCCCTAAGTTTGCTTATTAAAAAGTGTGTTTCGCTGATTAACCATATTATCCGGATTTTTGTTTATCCGGGTTGCTTTGGTCCCAGTTAGTCCGGATAAACGTGGTTGTAATTTCTTAACCAATTTATCCGGATTTTTGTTTATCCGGGTTGCTTTGGTCCCAGTTAGTCCGGATAAACGAGGTTGTACTGGCACTGTGACGCATACAGGAATTTTTTAACCATATTATCCGGATTTTTGTTTATGGGTCATTCTGGTGAACATGGTACATTTCAGTTTTCAAAACGTTTTTTTTTTTCAAAGTCATCTAATTCAACAAAAATTAATGTCAAATAATTGCAAAAGGGTTTAATTTATCTGAACTATAAAAATTAATTAGCTCAACTTGGTATTAATATCCAATTTTCTCAGTTCTTTTTTCAGAAATGAAAGATTTTGTTCACTCTGTTACACATTTAAAAACAACAACAAATTCAAAAATTTCAATTATTTTTTTACTTTTTTTGTTTAATATAAACAAATGGAACATATCTTTCATACAAATGCTTAAAATGTCATTGTAAAAGGCACATTTAAGTTTTATTGCTAATTATCTTACTCAAAAATACAAAATTTAAAAAAATCATTTGCAAAAGTTAGATTATTATATGAAACAAACTTGAAAAGAGATTGAAGTTGGATTATTCTAGTTAGTAATTGTGTAGTTCTATGCAAATTAACCTTTAAATTAAATATTTAAAAAAAATACAACCAAATCAGTTAAAATATTCCTGTAACAGAGTGGAGACTATTATTGAAGATAGAAGTAATCTCTATGTTTAAGCAGAGAAAATAGATAGACAATGTTTCATTTTTTAAAATTTTGTATTTAATTCAATTTTTCTATAAAATTTGTTAAGCTAAGCTTTTTGAAAAACATCAATAGCATATGGGACTTGTTTACTATTTCCATAAATATTGTCCACTCTGTTACACAAGAAGTGTAACAATATATGAATAAAAAAATTACTTAGTTGCACTCGGTGAGATTACTACAGTAGAACCTCTCAATATGGGACACTAAGGGGACTGGACAAACTGTCCCTTAAATAGAGGTGTCCCTTCTTTGGAGGTAGATTAATTGATGCATGTTGTGTACTTAACTGAGTATTATTTCATAATAAATGTAAACTACTAACGTATAAGATGAAGTATTGAAAATTTTTCATATCTATTAAGTAAAATTCAGAATTATTCAAACTGGAAAAAAAATAATAATAAAGTTTTATCACATTCTGTAGCATGAAAGTTTTGTAACTGATTTTCAAAAATTACGATTTTGAATTAATGTTTTACATGGATTTGTTGGATGTTATGAAATTCAAAATGCAGAACCAGGGTTGGTACGCGTCCTTACAAGTCCTGTATTTTAAACAGTGTGACCACATTTAAATGTTTCTATACAAAGCTTGTCATGGGCGGCACCCTATCTGTCAGGTCCATATGAAGAAATTATTGAGAGGAAGAGGCATGAATGTAGGACTCAGCAGGAACTTTAACATAAAAATTAAGAAATATGTATACTAATGTCCAGACAAACTTTTACCAGTTAATTTTTGAACAAAAAGTGAACCTTGAATTCCAGTAAATTCGATATTTCTAATCCATTTATACATTTTTTTTTTTTTTTTTGTAATTTTTCTCTGTGACTGTCTTTCAGATAGAGTGTCCCTTAATGAGAGGCAAACACATGGAAGTTTCAATTCAAAGGGACTGGGGCCAGAAAAAGTGTCCCTCAAATAGAGGTGTCCCTTATTCAAAGGTGTCCCTTAAAGGAGGTACTACTGTGCTAAATTAATAATCAATCGAAAAATAAATGGAGAGGTGGGGGGGGGGGGGGAGTCCAGACTTTATTCAACCCCCTTTTTGTGCACCACTGTATGTGTGTTTATGTCCACCAAAGATATAAAGAGCACTATGTCCACAAGATATTTTTTAAGTAACAGCTTTAAAAAATGTAAAAATTTCTGCCATGAAATGTTAAAAAATCATAAGTCCTAATATTATGGAACACAAATTTTCATTTTATAAACTACTTGTGGCACCCGCATGGCTTTGCCCTCAGTAGAAAATTAAAAGGTCTTTTAGTTCGCCTGTATAATGTATGATGTATAATGTATGACAAATAATGTATGATGAATTTCTCACCAATTGGCTTGCCCATGTTACGGTTCCACGTTGCGATAACTTGGCAATTTACTCGTCCATCTATGATAATTTTGCTCGGGAAAATGTTCTTAAAATTGGAATAGAAAAAGAACAAAATCGATTTTTTGAAAAATCGCATCTAGGTGCACACCCCCATGCTACAAACTAATTCTGTGCCAAATTTCATGAAAATCGGCCGAACGGTCTAGGCGCTAAGCGCGTCACAGAGATCCTGACAGAGAAAGAACCGTACAGAGAGATATCCAGACAGAGAGACTTTCAGCTTCATTATTAGCAGGGCTGCGGAGTCGGAAGGAAAATGGCAGACTCCAACTCCGACTCCTGGATTTTGAAACGCCCGACTCCGACTCCAACTCCGACTCTTGATTTTATATATTTTTTTAAATTGTACTTTTTCAATTCCCTTTCTCCCTGTAGGGGAAGGGGAAGAACCTCTAAACAGAGATTTAAATATTAATTCTTTTTTTATGAAAATTTCGCATTTTGTTTGCTATTGTAAACCCAAGACGCATAAAACGTTAGAAATTCAATTTAAAAATCAAATTTTCCAATAGTTACGAGTTTAAAAGTGAGATGACTTAAAAATCCCTTTAAAAAATTGAAAAGGATTAGCTGTAATTTGCCCCTCCCCCCCTTTAATGTTTAACAAATAGATATTGATCAAATCGTGTGCTTTCAATTTTTGAAAGCTGTAACTTGAGAGAAAAAATGCTTTTATTCAAAGTCCAAGTTCTTGAGGGGGTGGTTTGGCCCGGGTGACACCCGTCTGGTAAGTGACACCCAAAGTTAATTTTAGAGTTTATAAAAAATATAAATATTTTAATTCTGAAAATTTTCCCGAATATATTTTAAATTATAAGTAGTGGGAAAAGGACAGTTCTGCGCCAGGAGGCGGCTCTGCGGCTCATAGCCGCCTCCCACTCCCCCTCTGACCTTGGGGATGACCTTGGGCTGCCCCTCCACCCCCTAACGATCTTCCTCCTAACACTTCCTCCCGACCTTGGGGTTGACCTTGGGGTTGCGCCTGAATCTTGAAGAAGGTGACGGGGGTTTTTCCCGCGTTTTTTTTGAATATTTTCCCGCGTTTTTGTACTTAAAATTTTTTTTTGCGCTTTAACGGTTTTTTAGTGCATGTAAATTATCATTTTTCACAAAAATAATTTTTTTTTGTTGGTCCCACCAACCAACCCGGTGTATTTGATAAATACACCCCATCAACGTTTTTTTTTTTTTCATCTGCCGATGCAATTTGCATACCAATGCAGATCAATTTTTAATATATCAAAAAATAAATAAATAAAATTTCCTTTAAAAAATTTACGAAATAAAATTTCCTTTAAAAATATTTTTCCTGAAACATCAAAGAAAGTTTCAATTCTAAAGTCCTTTTTAAAAGTAGACTCACCAACAGATGACTTCTTCTTCTTCACATTATTTTTACCAACTTTACATTGTCACTCTTGGAGTTGCTAACTTCATATCACTAAGTCTATCAATTTCTAGCAACATATACGATTTTTAGTGCACATGAACATAGGTGTGAATATTTAACACTCACATTCAATTCATTCTGCACATAGATTTTATGTTAACAAACACACATAAATATTAAAATACATTTGGGACTTTTAGCGGATCATAATTAAGAGTTTCAAGCAATTCACTCATTAAATAATCATTTCCTGACACCTGGAGATTTCATTCAGGGCGTCATAGACCGAGGGGTTTTTTGATACCCAGGTACCAGTCCCCTTCCTCGGCTCAGCCAGGAAATCATAAATCACACACATTCAGTCACACATTCACACACATTCACTCACACATTCATTCTCACATTCACTCATCCATTTAAAATATAAAACTATATACACTATATACAATTAAAATGTGGCCAAAAAAAAAAAGCTGCATCTGAAAAGCAAAGGAATTAAAACATAATGAAAAATCTGCTGCAAATGCTGAAAGGAAAAAATCATTAATCACAAGCATACACTAAGGTACCTTTAAAAATAAAATAAAAATAAAATAAATAAAAATGAAAAATTAAAATAAAGATAAAATCAAAAATAAATATCAAAATTAAAAAATAAAAAAAAAAAATTAAAAATAAAATTTTTTACAAAAATAAAATAAAAATAAATCTTTACAGTTAAGTTGAAAAAATCATTAAGTTAAATGGCCATAAGAGAAAAAAGAGCTCATCTGGTTCAATCTCCGTCATCCATTTCAATCCAATCTTCTATTTTCAAATCTACATTTCTTCAAATATTTTTTTACTTTTTTTCTGTTTTCAAAATTTTCATGTCTTCACATTGTATTTTCAAAATTTTCATGTCTTCATATTGTATTTTCAAAATTTTCATGTCTTCATATTATATTTTCAGTCTTCTCATTATAATACTTAATTTTCTTCAATATTCATTTCTTCTCAAATATTTTTTTCTGTTTTCAAATTTTTACAATTTTTTTCTGTTTTCAAATTTTTTCAATTTTTTTTCTTCTGTTTTCATAATTTTTTTTTCTTCATTTTATGATGCTGTAATGGCCATAGGGATATGTCGTTACGCCGTCATCCATGATATAACGCTTATCGTCAAAGGCACATAATGCAATTTTACTTTGCTTCACAGTATATAGTCGATGTTTTTGACTTTGAATTCTGTATTGCACTTCTCGTGTTGTCTTGAAATTTTGTAGACATTCTTTATAATTTATATGCTTTATTTTCTTGCATACAACTGACCTAGCAACACCCTTTGCCGTTTTCTTCTCTGTCTCTTCGGTCTTGATTGAATACATTTTTGGACGAAGTCCAACAAATTCAACAATTGGTTTCCCATTCAACTCGTCCTTGAAGCAGCCTATTTTTTTCCTGTTTTCAATAGAGTAGAGTGGATGATTCTTGTCATAATCTGATGTGTCGTAAAGATGTTTATTCAGGGACATATGATTGAAAAAATTATTTCCTTCCAATTCATAACAAAGAGAATCCGTGTCTGTAAAAAGTAGGCGGGCCTTTGATCCAAAAGTATTCTTGATTACATTGTAATGATATCTGTACATTAAAATCTTGCTTAAATCCAAAATCGTCATGCCCACGTAAAGAGGTTTACACAAAGTGAGCGAGATTTTCTCCCTTTCCACTGCTACAAGATCATTATCAAACATAGAAAATCGTTTAAAGGCCGGAGAAGCAACTAATTTTTTACTCCTCTTCTCATTGTTTACTAATTGGACGTCCACACGATTTCTTATATTTTCCATCGTCTTCCCATAGATGCTATTATTCATGAGCTTAAAAAAATCTTTTTCAAAGCTCGATTTTGAATTTTTTCTTTGCTCGGTGTTAAAATCAATATATTTTTTAAGCCATGGTTTTTGTTTAAATTGGAGGATTTTATGAATTTTTTTAAGTTTTAAGCCTTGTTCTAAATAAAATTGCAAATTTCTGTAATGGAGGATGTAATTATTCTTTGCTTTCAAATTTGGGATTAACTTTTCCTGACCTAAATATTTTTCTTCCGGTAGCAATGATTTAGCAAAGGGAGAAAGATCTGCAAACTCGATCTTCATTTTTTCGACCGCCAGCGGATAGTCAGAATGATTATCATGCAAATGTTCGGGATAGTCCATATCAACTTCCAAAATATATCCTGTGTCAGCATCTTCAGGTATTGACATCAGCCATTCCACTGTTTTTCCTTCTGCAGAAATCCAAGAAAATTCTCCATAGGGAAGACTTTGTGTCATGGCCCAGCCATATAGGTTGTTGGCGTCTAAATACATGATATATTTAGACGGTTGTGTTGCATCATATTCTTTCATGTATTCGTTGTTTGCATGCGAATACCTTTGTCCAATCATGGAAATGCCCCCACGAATGCCGCGTTCGATGAATAGATGCATATCTGGGTCAGTAAATAGTTCTAATGGCTGTTGAACCATTTTTAAACAACTTTGCCAGGAGAGGCCTGCGGCAGTCATCAAGTTCAAGCATTCAAGGGAATAAAAATTAAGACAAAGTTCCCTGAAATTTTGGAATATGTCGGAGAGCTGCAAAATGTCGACCTTCATATACAAATCGTGATATTCCCCCATATCATGTATCTGGAATGTGTCCCAAACATTCTTGGCATGTTGATAATCATCATCGCTGATCTCTTCATCTGTCAGACTACTGTAGAAATATTTTTTATGAGGAAGTTGTCTTTCTTCAAATTTTTTGAAGTCATCCATGCATTCATATGGGTAGATCCCTTTTCTGAGGAGTAAATTGTAATTTTGTTTAATATTTGCTTTTAATATTTTAAATTTGGATTCATCTAAATTTTTGGCTAATTTTTCTAGGGATGCTGTTAGGAATTGATAACTATCAATGAAATCTAGGGATACATTAATATTATTATGCTTTTTTGTAATACTGAAAGAAATATATTTTTCCATAGTAGTTGGAATTACATGGATGTCATGATCATGAATTTTTCCCAATTCTTGCATGATGAGATGGGCGTCGTAGTGCTTCAGATTATGAAACACTACGGGAATTTTCTTTTGTAATCTAAATTTTAAATTACAGGAACTGTGCAAGGCGCCTCTATATTCACCACTAATAACTCGGCTACGAAGACCTTTTGGTGGACGCGTGTTCGATTCCCAACTTCAACACTCTGTAAAAATAAAAATAATTAAATTCGTAGAAATAAAAAAATAAAAATAAACCTCTCAATAGATGGCGCCATGAACGTTAAACACCGCATAAGTTAAAGCATAGCAACAGGTGTTGCCAACCGAAAACTAAAAACTCTGGTTGTCATGACAACAAGTGTTGCCACTCGAAAACCATCGTATAAGGTTACGGAAAAATATTCTAAGTCCAAAAACTTTTCACGGTAAAAACGACAAAGTCTAAAAATATCCCTGTAACCTTTCACGGTAAAAACGCGAGCAAAAACGAGGAAGAGCAAAAACTCGAGCGAAAATGTAGCCGAGCGAAAACGAGGAAGGGCGAAAACGTAGTCGAGCGGAAGCGAGGAAGAGCGGAAACGTAGCCGAGCGGAAGCGAGGAAGAGCGGAAGCGAGGAAGAGCGAAATCACGGGAAAAAACCCTCGTCACCTTCTTCAAGTTCGAGGCGCAATCGTCAGGGGGTGGGAGGAAGTGGAGGGGGGTCGGCAGGGGGTGGAGGGGCAGCCCAAGGTCATCCCCAAGGTCAGAGGGGGAGTGGGAGGCGGCTATGAGCCGCAGAGCCGCCTCCTGGCGCAGAACTGTCCTTTTCCCTCTACTATTATATTTCATCAATAAAATTTCAACAAAAATAGGGCACATATACGTCAGGAGCTAATTTTACACAAAATGTGGCGGTATACAAATTTGTACGAATAGCTTTTACTATACCTATATTTCTTTTCGCTAAATTTTTAATTTAAATTTTATTGGCTGCTTTAGGAAGATGTCTTATGAAGATTTTAACATTAACTGCAATTATTGAGTGTTGTAATCCAGAAGTTATTTACACTTATTTTGTTTCATACGTTTAGAGAGAACCAAGCTTATAGAAATAGTCTTAATAAAGAAAAAAAAAACAGATTATTTCATCGGATCTTTTGGATTCGTGCTTTCCCGCCAGACCTTATTTGAATTTGCCGATCTCCCTTAAAAGTTTCCACCTGAGCTACGGGCCTCGACTAACTAAATTGTTACGTTCCTTTTACTATTTTATAACTGAGATCGAACAAAACACTATATTTCTATTTTTATTTCAAAGTGATTACTTGAAAATGTTAGGCAATAAAACCGTTTGCTGACAGTTGCTATTAGTTAATTAAAAATCAAGCAAACGAAGGGACGGCTACAGAAAGTTCGGTAAGCACTCAAGCTAGCTGATTGCCATAATGGCAGTTATTTTCTTATTAGTAGCTTTTTATACATGTTTTGTTGCCTAACATTTCAATTGGTAGTCAGTTTTTACAAAATGCAAGGAGAGTCAGTGAAAACGAAAGAAAAAAAAATCCCGGAGTCGGAGTCGGCATGCTTTCTAACGACTCCGACTCCTTTACCCCAAAATCAGTCCGACTCCGACTCCACAGCCCTGATTATTAGTAAAGATGGTAAAACTTGCTTGATAAAACTGCGGTAAAGAATTAATGAGAAGAAAAATAATAATACTGCTTTGAACTGTACAACAATAGCGTAACGTTTTGTGAAACAAAAGAATATGATTTGTAGCAGAATTCCCCCCCCCCACCCCTTCTCTCACGAAAATGGTTCTCCTTGACTGAAAATAAATGCTTAAAAGGGAAATTATTTCTTAAATTTAAACTTTGTGTGAGATGGCCTATTACAGCCACTTAGCCTCCTGCAAACGATTTACTTCGCCGCCCGCAATTTGACGACCACTTCTCACCATTAAAAGACTTTTTCCCAAACGATAAATAAAATAAATCCAAAAACATTCCTTTCTCTAGCCTAATAAATTGGCTGACCCTCCATGCTTCGGCAGTCACTCGCCAATGGACCGAAAACTCAGCAGAAAGGAAAAGTTTAATATAAAAAAGCCTTGGATGTGAAAGGAGCTACAAAAAAAAAAAAAAAAAAGTAAAAAGAAAGAAAAAAGTGACGTTGTTTTGACATATAAGGAGTTTCAGAAGAATTGAATTTTCAGGGCAAGGTTTTGAATCGGTTTATTTCTTCTTCTTCTTAAATTTAGCGTACCGTAAATGGCAACATTTTACGCTTGAAAGGACCACGCGAAAACAATCATTTGTACACCATCGCTTTTCTCGCCAAAGATTGATGATTTTGTTGGGTCAGTGAATTTGCAATTCCACGATGTTATTGAAAACTCTGGGCAGTGATTATAAAATGTATAACATCAAAAGAAATGACACGTAGTTTTCTGGCGAATTTAACATTTAAAGTATCAATCTATGCTGTCAGGGAAGAAAACAGGTTTAAAATGGTGTTTGTGAAGGAACCTAAATAGATGCCAGCGTGCTAAATGTAAGCAAGGCTGTAATTTGGAATCAAATACCCGTGAAATTGGAAGAAGTAGTTTGTAGCGATTAGTATAATAATAATTTAAACTGTTTGAAAGTCGATAGAAGCAGAGAAAATAAGGAGACTATGGTTATATTGAATGCAAGAGAATTGGGGAGAATGTTGAGAAGATAAAAATAGTATATTGTTACAAATCCTGTAAATAGTAATTATTGTAGGAACGTAACCTGTAAATAGTTTCCCGTAATGAATATACAACCCCTTTTCATATGGCTAAAGTATACGATCCCTATTTCCTTTTTGTTCATTGATAAAATTTGATAACGGTCTACTACTTTACAGAAGCGTGTGGAATATTTGAGAAATTTCTTTTCGGTGTCTATATAAGCCGTTGGCGATGGATAAACACGGGAGTTTCGATTGAGGATTTCGAACTGAGAGTGTGTATTTGCTCTGTTTATAGCGAGGCATTTCGCTGTGTTGTTTTCGTATTTGGAAGTAAATACGTGTGTAAACGTTGAGTTTACGGTGTTGTGTGATAGTTGCTTAACTGCTGATGAATAATTTAGTAGTTGTTGACGATCTTTCCTGTACATAGTGTAAATAAATTTCCTGTGCTTTATCAAGAACTGTGTCATCCTTTCAAGAAAGTTGGAAGTCTCACCGAATCCGTTACAATATAAACGCAATGTTTTGACAGAGATTTTTAGATTTATGATATGAATGGTGTATGAAACTGTGAAGAAACTGTGAATCATGGAAAATTAAAGAAAGAAAAAAAGAAGAAAAAATGTGGTACACGGTATGTTTGAGTAAAAGAATGAAAATGTTGAATAGAGTGATAGAGTGAAAAGAAAAGGGGATTGTTGAAGTACACTGCTCAAAAAAATTAGGGGAGCACATGGTTTCAACAAAAATGAGAAAAATATTATTCCGGAAATTGATTTTCAATAAAGCCTCAATGTTTTCAGAAAACATGAGAATAAACTTCGGAAGCAAATCAACGTTTCTGTCATCGAAAAGCCGAAAAAGGATACAAGTGCAGAAATCGCGATTTAACAGAAACCCATTTTTTTACTGTCTGAGCTGTAAAATTCAACAGATCATTTTTTTTTTTACTTGGAAAATGCCACGACACTGTAATTTACCGGATTTCATGGCTTGTCGTTTTATCGGGGGACTGGAATCCGGGCAAACAGAAAGAACTGTAGCAGACGATGTTGGAGAGGCCTAATTTCACGTTCGTTTCACTGTTCTAGAGGAGTCAAGTTCCCTGTCAAATTTGTTTTCTGCTTCTTCTTTACTGTATTGCATCTCAATACTCGTGTATACTCCATTTTATGCTTTTGCAAGGCTACCTCACAACGGTTTCTTCACTTTTGTGTGATTGCTCCGTGCTCCCCTAATTGTTTTGAGCAGTGTAAAAGAGAAAGAACGGTACACATAATCTTAGAATAAAAGAATGAGAATGATGTATGGAGTGTTGGAGTAAAAGAATGAAAATGATACATGGAATGTGTGTGTCAAAGTAAAAGAGTAAAAACGGTACACATAATGTTAAAATAGAAGATTGTGAATCACTCCATGATGTATGGAGTGTTGGAGTAAAGGAATGAGAATGATAAATGGATTGTTAAAGTGAAAGAGAAAGAACGGTACACTTCATGTAATGTTAGAATAAAAGAATGAGAATGATGTATGGAGTGTTGGAGTAAAAGAGAGAATGAGAAAGATACATGGATTGTAAAATTAAAAGAGTAAGAACGGTACATGTAAATGTAATCTATACATATAATAAAACAAGATGTTTGTGTGTGTGTGTGTTTGTGGCGCGTATCCTGGGAAAACGGTAAGGCCTAGAAAGATGAAATTTGGTACACAGGTGCAGCTTTTGCTGAAAATGTGCACCTCGGGCTTGGATTTTTGATTTTTTAATTAGAAAAAAAGTTATTTAGTGTTTTATGTTATTTTTAGCACTTTTTAGTACTCTTGACCTCACAGATCCCGAACCAATCGCGCCAGACGGATATTTTTTTATACTATTGTGTAGGAAATTTAATTTTAAATATGATGAATGAAAAAATTTTGAAGATAGAGCAATTTTTGTATTTTTTATAGATTTTTGAAAAAACCTTTATTTTACATTTTTTTCTAGGTTTAGTTTTTTTTGAAACCCATCCTGCGACAAGTATTGAACCCTCAATTCTAAAATTTTAGTTGGTAATAGTAAAAACATTCCGCCCCCTTCAGAAGAAAAAAGTTTTGAAAAATACGCAATAGTTTTTTTTTTTACAGTTTTTTTAATGGCAGAACACAACGCGAGCTGTTCGCTTGCCGGCTGAGTTCCGAGCTTACCTCATCACGTGATCCAACTGAAATCGTTTGCCTTCTCTTCACCTTTTTTTTTTTTTTTTTTTTTTTTTTGCAAGCGCTACTTTTTGAACACTACGGGGAACATAGAGCCTTTATTTTTGAGGGCTATTTTGATTAAATAAATAAAGCCCGCAATTTTTTGCATGATCTTCGTTTCTGTTACGAATTGGCGGTTAGGTTAGGTAGATACAGAGATAGATAGAGGTTGAGTGGACAAAAAATGTTTTTGTTTTCGAATTAATACTTATATAAATAAAAAAAGATTGTACTGTCAGGAGGTAGATATGCGCAGATCGTATAGATTGATAGATAGACAAATATAGAGTTCGATATAGCAGATGGACAGCAAGAAAATGGCATGCCCGTCATTTAAAGAATTTCAACGGGGTTCAGTGCCCCCCCCCCCCCCCACACACCATGACTTTGAAAAAACAATTCTTTCACATAAAAGTTGAAGTGCTTTTTGTTATTTTTCGACAAAATTTGCATGAAGAGTACGTCGTTTGTGTCTCCCCCTCCTTTAAAAATATTCCAAACGACGGAACTGGAGATAGATCTAGAAAATATTTTATTCAAACTACTAATGATATACATAGATATAGATTGATTGATACCGCCACGAAATTTGTTTAAGCAGCCGCCGAAGGCGGCAACATCTGTGTAAAAAGGCAAATGATAATATTGAGAAAAAAAAGAAAAACATTGATTAATACCGTCGCTAAATTGTCTAAGCAGCCGCCGAAGGCGGCAACTCTGGCGCAAAAAGGCGAATGGCGTAAAAAGGAGGACCAGCTGGTCGCCGCAGGCGGCTAGTGTTAGAATAAAAGAATGAAAATGATGTATGGAGTGTTAGAGTAAAAAAATGAGAATGATACTATACAGTGGCTCCCAAAAGTGTTCGTACACCTTGACATTTTGTAGTAAAGCCAACATAACGCAAAACTGAATTCGAATATGAAGTCCAATTTTTTTTCACACCATTCCTATGCTATTCTGAATAAAACCCAGTAGTTTTTTTTAGAATATTGCCAGATTTTATTTTTGAAATTTTTTCAAAAAACGAAGAGACAGAGAAAAAATACGCCACAAAAGTCATCGTACACTGAAATAGTTTCGAATAAATTCATAATTAAAATTATCATATGTGGTTTTTTTATTATTTTTGCATTGTAATGATACTGTAAAGTCATTTGCCTTTCATTTTTTGTTTATTTATTCCCTAATATTCTGCTTAATATTTCAAAATGACAGGTATGCGTAAAAAACAACAAACACGATTCGAAAATTGATTTTTTCCATCACAGTAGCCGTAAATTGGTTTGAAATGTCTCTAAATTGGTTAATTTATACCATTCTATAGTGGAGGGCTTGAAAAAATGCTTTAAAGACAAGAATCGGATCAAAAACAAGGTAAGAAAAGGCCAACTGGCAAAGTTAACAAAGCGTAATCGGAGGTTTACAGTTAAAAAAAATATGAAAAATACACATTTCAGAACTGAAAAAGTTTCTGTAGAATTGAATGAAACATTTTACGTTTAATTTTTACCTAAAATTGTTCGCCAAGTTCTCTGATTAGCTAGATTGAATGGGACCTCTTCCCGCAGAAATTTTCTTGTTCGTACAGTAAGATTACACTTTCCGTCGTAAAATCAAAGATAAATAAGCTCAAAACGTTTTAGAACAACGTCTTACTTATAGACGAAAATAAATTCAACATTTTGGGTTAAATTGTTGTATAATTGTAAATGAAAGAAAAAAATGAGGAATTTAATCTTAAGAACTTAGTTGGATCGGTTAATCAGGACGGTGAAGGTATTCTTGTGTGAGGGTGCATCTCAGCATCAGGACTTGGAAATTTGGAATTTTTTGATGAAATAATGAATTATGCTGTTCATTTAAATATTTTAAAAAGCAATTTAAAACTATTACCCCAAAATTTGGTAATCAGAAACAACTTTGTTTTTTATCAAGATAACGATAAGAAGCACACGTTCGCGTTTGGTGCCTCAAAATTTGTCCTTAAGCTTAGAAATATCTCCTCTATCGCTAGATTTAAACTTAATGGAACATGTTTGGAGATATCTGGTGGCTAGATTACGAAAATACACCATTGAAACAAAAAGCGAACTAGAAACAGTAAGACTCGTAGTGCGGCTGAACACTTACTCAGAAATCGCACAAAAAAAGAAAGAAAAAACAATGAAATCTATTTCCAGACGTTTAAAAGCTGTTGTTGTTACTGCATGATATCCTACTAAATAACAACTTAGTAAAAAGTTAGATTATTTACTAATTTTTTGACATTTTTTCAAAGTGTACGAAGACTTTTGTGAGATAAAATTTCCGGCACTGTTTGGTTTTTGATTTTTAAAAAATTAAGTTTTAATGTTTTATTAAAAATTTTCATGTATTTTTGTTAAAAATAAATCATAGATCTTATAGTAAAATACCTATTCCGAAATATTAATTCTAACCAATGAATAAGGGCCTATTTCATTGAAAGTCGTAGGTGTACGAACACTTTTGGGAGCCACTGTACATGGATAGTTAAAGTAAAAGAATAACAACCACATAATGTTAGAATAGAAGATTGAGAATAATGTATGGAGTGTTGGAATAAAAGAATGAGAATGGATTGTTAAAGTAAGAGAGTCAAAATTGTACAAATAATGTTAGATTAAAAGAATGAGAATAATACATGGATTGCTAAAGTAAAAGAGTAAGAATGTAATGTAATGTTTGAATAAAAGAATGAGAATGATGAATGGTGTGTTGGAGTAAATGAATGAAAATGATACATGGAATGTTAAAGTAAAAGAGTAAAAACACTACACATAATGTTAGAATAGAAGATTGAGAATGATGTATGGAGTGTGGAGTAAAGGAATGAGAATGATACATGGATTGTTAAAGTAAAAGAGAAAGAACGGTACACGTAATGTAATGTTGGAATAAAAGAATGAGAATGATGTATGGAGTGTTGGAGTAAAAGAATGAGAATGATACATGGATTGTAAGATTAAAAGAGAAAGAACGGTACACGTAATGTAATGTTAGAATAAAAGAACGAGAATGATGTATGGAGTGATGGAGTAAAAGAATGAGAAAGGTACATGGATTGTTAAAGTAAAAGGTAAGAATAGTGTACCGGTGTACGGAAAGTTGTAAAAAAATGCGAATGATGTATAGAGTGTTAGAGTAAAAGAATGAAAGTGATACATGAAATGCTGAAGTAAAAGAATAAGGACGGTGCATAGATTGTCTTGGGGACATAAACACAGACGTGTAGAAGTAAAGCAGAAGAATGAGAATGATAGAGAGAAAATTATAACAAATGGGCAGCACAGAATTTTTTTTTTTTTTTTAAAGTATTGACTTAACTACTGAAATAAATATGAGATCAAGAAAATGATGTGGACATCTGTAGCCAATGGTTAATAAAAGATCTGTATGAAAAAAAAATGAATATCTAATTCTAAAGAAACTGAAGCATTTGAAACAAAAAATAATCGAAGTTGAATACGAAATAAGGGTAGCGACCTAGCAGTTGGAGTGCTATCCTTGACTTAGACCTGCTGAGATAAGGCGGGAGAAAGAAATAAAACTATCTCTCACAGATCGCTTGATAGCATATAATGTCAAGCATTCGTCCAGCATTGCATAATAATCAGCAAAAAGAATAGTACTGGGGCATTAATAACATAAGGAACAGGTTTCGAACGAATTATGTACATAAACCACAAGGCTGGAAAGGAGTCATTTCAACAACGTTCGGAGAATGAACGTTTATGAAGCGTGCTTTTACGTCATAGCTTGGACAAATCTTTTGAAAAAGGAACTTTTTTACACGGCAATGCTCATTTTGAACCCTTTTTCGGGTCATTCTTCAAAAAGTGTAACTTTTCTGTCACACGGCTTTTACAGTAAAAACTTTAAGGAACAACTCATTTAACAATGATTTTTAATTTCATCAAAAATATATCTATTTAAACCTGCCAACAATGTTTTAATAATAGTTTTTATTTAAATATATTTTTGGTTCACAACATGTGAGTTCTCATCTCCGTGGCATGTCACATACCTTGTGGGACTGTTTATGTTGCTTAATAACTTCTTTAATTAGAAGTATATACTTATTTATTGATTATTCCTTTCACAAGTGTCTCAAATACTAATTGTTTAAGTATATTTATTTTTTTTCTACTGTGCTTTAGTTCGTTTTAGTAGGACAAGAAGTCTTGTCACACAATAAATTCTCACCACCGTTACCTAAAAAGAAAATGCCATTCCGCATTAACACGTGGCAGTAATGACATCAAATTTTGTTTTCCATGATACAAGGAGCCCCCTTGTCTATTTTTAGCCATAGTTGAAGTTGTGAGATTTTTGTTGAAAAACAAGAAGATATAGATTTTGCCTTAAAAACTTAGTGTGTTATTCTGATTTCTCACCTTCGCGTGAACTTAAATTTCAGGGATGTAAATTAATTTAAAAAAAAAAGAAGAAAACATGTTTTCATATGCTTAACATGTGCAGATTGTAGCAACGAAAAAAAAAAAAAATCCCTGAAAAATGTATCTATTAGACCTATATTAATGGAAAATTCCTCACCTCCATGACAGACCTTATTAATGTCATTATTTCTGAGGTGAAAATGAATGATGGAGGGGAAATACATCAATAATAGACATTATACCAAAATTATAAATTGCCAGTACAATCTCAAATTTACTACGTACTATTTTTAACATACATTTGAAACTACTAATTAAGCCTAACTTTAATTAAGAGAGCTTAATATTATATTCCCCCTAATCATTAAAATAGCTGATTGTTTGCACAATTAACAAAATTACTATTTTGATATTAAATTGGCCTCGATTTCTCGATTTTTAAACATTAAAAGTTTTTTTTTTTTTCCCGTGAACAAGGCATTTTTTAGTTTTTTTTTTATTTATGAGTAAAATAATTGGAGCTTAGCTGGGCCATTGTTTATGGTTACTTCTAGTAGGTAACACTTTCGTGTAAGAATGAGAAAAAAAGGAAACAAGAGGTTTCGAAATTGAAAAATATTTGCGTTCAAAAATTACGTTTTCTGGAGAATGACCCTTTCCAGTCCAGTGAAAGGGAGTTTAAAAAAAAAAAAGAAAAAAGGAAATAAAATGATAGAAACATTTTAAGCTATAACAATAGGCTAAATATTTTCTATGAAATTATTATTAAAAAGATCAAAATAAATAAACATACTTATTTTACTCTATCTGAAGAGATTCAATGTAATTTTTGAGATGGAATGAAACCTAAGCTGTCCCTTATTAACTTTTATGAAACTCTCGTAATCTGACAGTCAAAACAATAATTTTATTAAAAAATCATTAACAGCTAATGAATTTCAATTGGTATTTGAAATATATCTGTACCTTGGAGCAGCAAAAGCTGACCAGACCAAGTATCAGTTTTGCAAAGATCGGTCTTAAACGTTCTTAATTTTTCTGGGTTCATCTAACTTTTACGTCAGAGTCCAACAAAATTTTTAAACATTTCAAGAGATTCTCCTGAATTAAAATAGGAACTAAAGGATACATAGGAAACGAAAGTTAAAAGAAACTTTTTTGATTACTTTTATTGGAAATACATAGGAATTTAGTATTCATTGAATGAAGTTTGAATCTAGACATCCCTGTTATATTTTGTAGTAAGTTACCGCCCTAAAGCCAGGGCTAAGGCAGAAATCCTTAAAATACACCGCCAGCTCAGTTATTCCATCCGAGGACTGCAGTTTCGTGCTTATTAGCACTCGTCAGCCCGGCATAGGAGTGACTGAGCTGGAGGCGGAAAACCTCTTAAGAAAGCCTAGAGTGCCAAACAAACGGGTAGCTAATACAGAATTAGCACTGACCAGACGAGTGACCTAAACAATGGTTCGGTTCATCTCGAATTTTGAAGGCAAAGGCAGGTATTTTCAGTAAGTTACCGCCCTATAGCCAGGGCTAAGGCAGAAATACATGAAATACGCCGCCAGTTCAGTCAATTCCAGCCGAGGACTGCAGTTTCGTGCTTTTTAGCGCTCATCAGCCCGGAATAGGAATCAAATGATAGGGAATAGGAAAGAAATGATTCCTATTCCGGGCTGATGAGTGCCAAAAAGCACGAAACTGCAGTCCTCGGATTTAATAACTGAGCTGGCGGTGTATTTTAAGTATCCCTGTTATATGACCAAAATTATAAGGACAATTAGATATGTGTGTTCTGAAAAACAAAATTCGCTTGTGTTTTGTTCTGCACACTGCACTACATAACGATGTAAATGCTTGGTAAGCGATTGGGGACGTCCTCCTGTTAATTATGCTACAATTGAAACATACACGTAATTTTAAATTATTTTAATTGTACTTGAACTGCAAGCGCCATTACCTGTTTGAGCTCTAAATATAGATGACGATTGTAGAAACAAGCTGATGTGTGCATCACATGACTTCCTTTTACGCCAATTTTATGATAATAGCGCCTTGGAGTAAGCAAGGAAACACTAAATAATTTTCATCCCTAGTTTCTTGCGAACCGAAGCAAAAAAAAAGTTTTACACAGATTTATTTCTCAATTATTGGCAATTTTGGTATGATTCAGTGGTTAACTCTTTAAGTATCACCAATATTGGCAGAATTAAAATCAGATTTAACTAGTATGTTGTGGCCATCACGAAACTTTCTTCTATATTTTTCTTTTCTTTTTTCTGATCCCTCCCCATGCTTGACGAGGAAGCAATATTCCCAACAAAAACAAAATTACACATGCAAAAACTTGACGACCATCCCAATGTCTGAATTATTGTAAAAACAAAACAAAGAGCGAAAATGGAAAGTTACTTTAAAAGCCTTACTTGAATTAATTACAAATATTTTATTTATTAACAAACATAAGATGGCAACAGTTAAAAATTTTAAATCATTGAGATAATATTTCCGATCATTTCCATACAATTAAAATCACGAGAAATACGCAGACGACAATCTATTCGCAACTCCAACGAACTGTAGGGGGCACTGAAGTCACTGTCTAATGGCGGAATTGAAAACTAAAACAAACGCACATGGTAACGAAGAAAATGCTAAAAGTGTTGTGATTTTTGTTCGTACGTATGATTTTTTCGCTTTATTCTTTTAAAATTAATTTTCAAAGTCTTGTGGATATTCTGGCCCACGTAGAAAGAAATGAGAATTCAAGAAGCATTACTAAACGTCAAAGATTAATGCAAACTACGTAGTTCGTAGTTCTAAGCAGCTATTTCCATGATGTTGAATTCGATATTTATCAATTCTTGATGAAACTAAATAATAATTGTGGCCTGACAAGAACAACAATTAATGCTAGAAAATTCAATATGACATTACAAATTATTATCGAAAGAAGATGATACTTCTTTGCCTTGCTTGGCTAGCGCTTATTTTTTTTCCATTTGTAGCTGAGTTATTTCTCTCGAATTCCCGAATCGGTTCATTTAAAAAATTTCTGTTTCGATTTTTCTAATTTCTGAGTTACGATTTAATTGTGTCATGTTATGCAAATCATGAACAAAATTCTCACGGATATATGGTGGTAGTTTTCTTTTCAGTTGATTGACCATTATTTCTTTTCAGTTGATTGACCATTATTTCTTTTCACTTATCGAATTCTGTAATCTTACTACCATTTTATTCCATTCATGATAAAAATTAAAAATGGTTTAACTAAAAACGCGAAATCTCGCCAAGGCTACTTTGCTCGCACAATACCAAAATTATAACCCTAAACAAATTTGGCGAAACCTTTCAGCTGAGAATAAAAGGAATAAAGTAAATTCTTTCTAGGTTAAACATTTTTCATTTTGTTCTACGATAATAAATCCAAGAAAATATTTTGCATACTGTCCATTCCAACTAAATGCTGCTGTAAAATATGATTAGTTAAATTAATTTAAGATTAAAAAAAACTCATATTCTTACAAATTCATACAAAACAATAAAAAATTTTACCTGGTATAACGTTATCCAATTTTGTTAATCCAGAGTTTTCTTGTTTACGCGTCCACCATTTAATACTTTTTTGAAAGAAATAAGGAAAACTAACATTATTTTGAGAAGCTCGAGAATACTCTTAGGGGACGAATTAATTTCTGTAGCTGAAAGCAAACTAAGACACATCGATTGCGTTAATAAATACTCAGAACAAACTGCCTGTGTTTACGTCAACAAACACACATGGAACTAAAACGTGGCAATGTTTTAGTTCCATCGGCAGTTTTGTAAATCACCGCAAGGTAGCGTATTCGAGCGCTGGAGTTCCGAATTACGATTTATCTTTCTTATTGTTGCATTAATAACACTATTTTTATTCGCAAAAAAAAAAAAAAAAAAAAAAAAAAAAAAAAAAAAAAAAAAAAATCAACACCTCTTGGAGCGATTGGAGTCAAAATTGAACCAAAGCCTGTTTACGTATGGATTCACATATATTCCAAATTTCAACCAGAACGCAGCATTACTTCTTGAGATAGGGCACTCACAATGGAAAAAAAGAACGGGCGATTGCGCTACCCCCTTTTTAGCTGTTGACACCAAAATAAAATCAGCTCTTATACCCACTAAGGGCTACTTGTCAAAAATTTTTTGTTTGATTCCGTTCGTTATTTCTTGAGATGCAGCAGTCACAATTGACGACAAAAACCGTTCTATAACTCAACCCCCGTTTGAGCTATTCACACCAAAATTGAATCAGCACCTGCTCCTGTTAGGGGCAACATATGGACCACATTTTGTTTGATTCCGCGCGTTACTTTCTGAGAAATAGCAAGCACGCGTAACTCAAAAAACGTCCCATTGCTCCACCCCCCTTAGAGGAATTCGCGCCAAAAACCAATGGGCACAAGTTCACATAGGGGCACATATGTGTACCAAATTTCGTTCAATTTCATGCGGTAGTTTTTGCTGTAGAGCGGCCACAAAAAACTGGTCACACACAGACGTGACAAACATACACACACACATACATACACACACACACACACATACATACACACACACACACACACACACACACACATACACACACACACAGACATACAGACATTTTCCAAAAATAGTCGAAATGGACTCAGCACACCTCAAAACGTTCGAATCCGTCAAAATTCGAAATTCGAAAATTTGCACGAATCCAATACTTTCTTCTATATAGATATAGAAGAAAGTTAAAATTTAAAAAAAAAAGCCAAATTTTTTGCCAAGTTAGCGACAAAATATTGCGGCAAAAAGCTTGGCGATATATCGTCAAGTGTTTGCCAAACACCACTTGAGTTAGCATTGAAATTAACAATGATTTCCCCCCAAAAAGGTGTAAAAGAATCCCTTAGAAACATCCGAATGCAACCAAAAGGAAAGGTGCGCAACTAGACCCCACTAGAAATCTACGTAGCAAATTTCAATTTTCTAGGACATACCGTTTTGGAGTTATTCGAGATACATACGCACATACGTACATACACACACACATACATACGGACGTCACGAGAACATTCGTTGTAATTAACTCTTAGGTCGTCAAAATGGATATTTCAGGTGTCTGTACGTTCCTAGGCATCTATCCACGTATGGTCGAATCGAAAAAAAAACTCAACATTTATTCGGGGGTGAGCAAAATGGAAATTAAGGCCGATTTTTGAGTGAAATTCTTTTCGCGAATACAATACTTCCTTTTTTGTAAAAGGAAGTAAAAACAGCGGTTGTAAGATTTGGGTACATGTAATTATTATAACTCAATGCTGGGCGCTACTTATTGCACCGACAAAGTTTACTACCTTCTGAACAGATTTTTAATTAAAAAAAAAAAATTGTCACAATCTGATATAGGTATTTTTGCTTCAAAATACAGTTCTTACTGATCCTTTAGGCAAGAGGATTCATTGCCAACGTTATCAGCCATACTTCTTTGATGTAATTTTTATTTAAAGATTACCGAAAGCTGATGATTCGTGAAGCTTTTTAATCCAAAAAGTCGAAGAATTTTTCTTCCTTTTCTCTTTGTGTGAAAGTACAGATCATGCGTATGCTTTAAAAACCTTTTGGGTAACTTGATTCTTAAAAAATTATCCTCAACATAGTTATAAAACGCTTTGAATATTCCATCGCTCAAAAGGCGATATCAACCACTTCAAGGATCAGCAAAGCAAAAAGATAACTCAAACCGCTTCGTTTATTTTGATACAGTCAGTGTTCAATTCAGAGCTGATGAAATTATTGACAAGAAATGCAAGTCATTTCATTCCGAATGGTGAAGAAATGTTTAACCGTTGTTTTAAGCAAATGGGCCTTGACGAGATTTTGGCAAGATGCGGCAGATCCTTTTGGCAGCACATCAAAACATTAAAAAAGTTCGCCGGTTTTTATTATTTTAAGCAAGTTGAATGTATCTTTGCCTCACTTTGTCAGCCTCATCAGTCTCGTTAGAAACCGCCGCTGTTATTTTTATTTATTTATTTTTTAAACATTACGTTTCGCCTTGTACATAATAGCAATTTAAGTCCACCCGTCTGCAGTGCAATTTATAAAATAAATTGGTACTTCATGCGCTCCCCCCCCCCCCGAAAAAAAAACATTTACATGGAGGATATGTCTGCTACAAATTTTTGTTTTCTGCTGAGCCCGTGTACCTTGCGTTTTAGGAAGGTTAGCTTGCCCCCCCCCCCCCCCCCCCAACTCAAGCTAGCACACAGAATGCAGAATTAACTGATATCAATCACTTAGAAACAGCGATTAATTGACCTAGTTTTTGTACTCGTTATAGAATCTTTACTACTAATAAAGCTGAAAGTCTCTCTGTCTGGATGTCCGGAGGATGTCTGGATCTCTGTGACGCGCATAGCACCTAGACCGTTCGGCCGATTTTCATGAAATTTGGCACAAAGTTAGTTTGTAGCATGGGGGTGTGCTGTGCACCTCGAAGCGATTTTTCGTAAATTCGATGTGGTTCTTTTTCTATTCCAATTTTAAGAACAAAGCTATCATAAGATGGACGAGTAAATTACGAAATTATCATAACGTGGAACCGTAACATGGGCACAAGCCAATTGGCGAGATACGAAATTATACCCGGAAAAAATTGTTTGACTAATAAGAAAGGAAACTTGGATTACAGACAGGCCCGACAAGAGGCCATGTCAGCCTAGTCGGAAACTAGGGGCCCGGCGACAGTAACGCAAAAAAGAAAGAAAGAAAGAAAAAAAAAGAAAAGAAAACAGAAAGGGTGAAAGAAAAAGGGTGGAAAAAAACTCCGAGTAAGAGAAAACGTTAAAGATTAAGTAAAGCTTACTCTTTTGGTATTTACTGTTATGGTACTTAAAATAGAGTTAATTGTTTTCTTGTAAGCAGTTTCGATTTTTTTTTTCTCTTCCTTCTTCCCTTTCCTTTTCTTTTCCCCTCTTTTTTTTCTTCTCACCCCCTTTTTTCTTCTTTTCCTCCCTTTTCTTTTCTTCTTCTTTTCTTTTTTCGGGGGGCGGGAGGGGCCCGGCGACAAATCTGATAAGGGGCCCGCTTGACTCTCTGCGCCCCTGACTACAGAGATAAAATATTTATAGAAAACTAGCTGTACCCGACGCGCGTTGCTACGCCAACAAAAAAAATACATCATTATACTGATTTTCATGACAATCGGTTGAACGGGGCAGAAGTTGCTACTCTGCAGTGCCACCTGGTGGCGAGTGGCTTCGATGAGCATATTATGCACCTTCTCCGTGGAAAAATACATATATATATAGCAATTTTCATAATAATCGGTCCAGATATCAAGTGAAGCCGTGACTATACTCAAATTTTGTACTCACGCAGTTCGCAAGATCAATCAATCGCTAAAAATATCAAATAGAAAAAGTTTTAAATCCCCCCGTTGCATGAAAAGCCATAAAACAATAAAGAAAGAATTTATTTGTTCAAACTCAAGAAAAATGGCAACAGCTAACTTCTTATCAATGAGATCTTTCACGCGAATTAATTTCTGCAGCCGATCATTTTATTCGTATTTATCCAATGGATTGTGACTTAAATTGGAATAAAAAAGGAACTATCGATCGGATTTTTTTCGAACTGGTCTATAAACATTCCCAGTACCAAAAATAACAAACGGTGAAAGTTTCAGCCAAATCTGCCGGGTAGTTTTTGAGTTCATGGATGACATACAGACAAACATTCATTTATATATATATATATAGATAATTATTTTTATTTAACGTTGAAATTTTAGCAGACTTACCCTGCATTCATTTTCTAAATCACAACATACATTTTAAAAATGATCCCTCTCGTATTTTGCTTAAGAATTGACTGAGCTTAGCTCCAGCATAAAAAGAATTTTAAGTATTAAAGATTAAAGAATAATTCTCCTTCGATCGAAAAATAGCCAACTTAAACCTATTACTTTTCTTTCCCGTTGTTACAAAAGCTGTATTTGATTGGAACAGAAGCTTAAATAACGAAGAGTTGTAAAAATGCGAAAGTTAATTGAACAAAAGTCAAAAAAAGAAAACTTACAGAAATTCCTTAAATTTCATTCTTTACTCATTAAGGAAGCGCCATAAAAAAAAAGGACTAAAAGGTATAATTACGAGATTTTTTCCTTTTTCTTTGAGTTGGAGCGGATCTAATTAAAAATTCTTTTCAGTTCCGGTCCGTGCACTAATTGCTAGAAAAATAATTAATGTTCTTCTAGCTTTTATTGATCATGCGTTTTGGGACTTAAAATACTTCTTTTTCTGTGTCGGAAAGAGTTTATTTAGTTTCTTTTCTTTTTCTTTCTTTTTTTTTTTTTTTTTTTTTTTGTTTAAGAAGTAATTGTGTAATTCGGAATGCATCGCTAGGCAGTCGGACACCTAAATAGTTCAAGTGATTTACTTACTTTCGCTTTATTCTTTAAGAGTCAGAGTTAGAGAAAAAATTGCTATTTTGAAATGTTGGAAAAAGATATAGAAATAAAAAAGCAACTATTAATGTTTGAGCGCTTAACATGTCAGAAGAAATGTGTATGACGTCTTAAATATACCAGATGATTTTTTGCAATTTAACTCTTGAATTTTTCCCCAGTAAATGTTCGGACTTATCTTCATTTGAGGCAGGATTTTTGAGTTTTTCATCCATAGATTCATAGCAGCATGCTGTTCATTAAAAGATTTGAGAAACGAGGTTTTTCTTTTGTTTTCAAAAATGAAGCAGTTTTTGGGTAAAGTTTTTATTTATTTTTTAATGTAATTCTGTTGGCGATTATGCAGCTCAAGAACATTGTGCTAAGTGATGCAACAGTTTGTCTTTTTTTTTTTTTGAGCTCTTGATTTCATTATTTTATCTATCAATTTGTGGTACGAGATCCCATTTGACTTAACCTACCCTCATCGAGTTTCCTAAAATTGTTACCACAGATGAAAAGTAAAGGTTGTAAATAAAACGTGAAAGTAAGAATTTCTTCCTCTTTCACGTGAACTAATCAGGGTTGCCAGGGATTGAAATGTGCCTAAATATGAGTAATTTATCCTCATCGAGTTTCCGAAAATCTTTATCATAAATGAAGAGTAAAGATGGAAATAAAACACTAAACTAAGGTTGCGGTTTTCGGCTCCCCAATCAGGGTTGTCAGGGAATAAAAGGTTTTCAATGAGGGAGATAATTTACTCTTCATCGAGTTTCCAAAAACTGTTGTCATAGATGAAGAGAAAGTTGTAAAGAAAACGTTAAAGTAAGGTTGCCTACCTGTTGCGTGTGAACTAATCAGGGTTGCCAGGAGCTAAAAGGTGCCCAAAAATGAGTAATTTACTCTCATCGAGTTTCTTTCTAAAAACTGTTGTCATAGATGAAGAGTAAACGCTGAAAAGAAAACGTTAAAGTGGGGTTGCCTACCTTTTTCCGGTCCTTAACCAGGGTTGCCAGGGGCTAAAAGTTGTCCCAAAATGAGTAATTTACCCTCAAGAGTTTCCACATAAGTTATGTAAGAAAAATGTAGGTAAAAATATTACAAAACCAATGGTATAGGGTTGTCTAAGCAAAAGTGCTCCAATCATAGGGTTGACGTTGTTCGAAGTTTCAACATTGGTTCATATACTGTTGTACCCCAGGCGAGAGTCACTCCCGCCAACTCCTTGGTACGCCAGTGACTAGAAATTATAGTATAAAATTAGGCACAGCTTGAATTAGATTATCCTCTGGGCCGCCCCGGACTCAAATTTTTGCGAGGGCGGAAATTTTAAATTTGCCAATTGGAACTCCAAACATCGCCCAATGATGATAGCTTTGCCGAATAGAACTAACTCTTCAAATTTTGCCACATCGTCAGACAAAATTTGCCGAATTAGGAAATTTTTAGGAGGCCACGGTGATCTCACATCGGCGCGAACTGATTGTCCTTGAGAATTTTTAATTTCTAAATTTGCAAAGCTGGCCTTTTTGCTTTCCGTTTAATGGAAACGACACTCTTAGCGCGTTCCAATTTTCTTTAACGAATAAGACTCCAACTTTTGCCGAATCGTCAGACAAAAATTGCCGAATTAGGAAATTTTTAGGAGGCCACAGTGATCTCACATCGGCACGAACTGATTGTCCGTGAGAATTTTTAATTTCTAAATTTGCAAAGCTGGCCTTTTTTGCTTTCCGTTTAATGGAAACGACACTCTTAGCGCGTTCCAATTTTCTTTAACGAATAGTCCAACGATAACCAGACGAATAAAAACTTGTTTCGTGCCTCATTTACTAATAGCCATCATTAGCATATCCCTTATATCGTCCAACCTATTTAACAGAAATCCTTAGTACTACTATATTTGTTCCTCCTCCTCCCAATTTAAATTGCCGAACCATTCAAACAGGTAAAGTACAACTCCAAGTCATCTCCTACGCCTACGGTTAGAACCCCTTAAAAGGGACAGGCCCACGTATCCGACATTTTGGTTCCAAGACGGCATTGGAACCAACCCTGTTTCTCGTATTTATAATTACGTTATAATATTCGCTGGTTGCTATGTCGTAAAAAAAAAAAAGAAAAAAAAAGAAAGAAAGAAAGAAAGAAAAAGAAAAATTAATTTGAATTTTGACGTCTTGAATTCAAATTATGTTTTTCGCAATCACGAGTAGGCGTGTGTGTTTGTGTGGGGGGGGGGTATGTGTGTGTAGGCATATGTGTTTGTGTCTGTGTGCAGGCATGAATGTGTGGGTAGTTGTGTGTATGTGTGTGTGTATGTGTGTGTAGGTGTCTGTATGTATGCGTGTGTGTATGTGTTTGTGTGTGTATCTGTTTGTGTATGTGCATGTATGTGTTTGTGTGTGTGCAGTTGTGTATGTATGCGCGTGTGTGTAGGACATGGATGCAACCTGGAGGCGGCTTTCGCTATAGGAGCAGTATCGTGAGGACCCGGTCGACGGTGATGGTGCGGAGGGTGGCAGTGGGAAAATAAAATCAAAGGACGCCAAAAACAGTCAAGTGAGAACAATAAGCAATCGTGATTGCTCAAAAAAAAAAATGATGCGTTGAAGTAAAATGTCCTTTAAGGTAAGGCTAAAATCATAACTTAGTTCACAAATTCAACGAAAATGTATAGGAGAATGTTTACCGTAATGAACCTCCTTTTCACACCTTATTTGTTTTTAATTTATATTATTTAAATCTTCTTCAGATTACAGAATTAAAAATTAAACATCCATCAATCTATTGCTTGGGCAACAGTTTTCTGCAACGATTCTTTTGTGCAAATACAGGTGTCCCTCGTATAACACGGTTAATTCGTTCCGTGTAGTATCGAAACCGTGTTATACGAGACTTTCTTAAAAATAACATTTTTACTTATTTTAAATACCAATTATGTATGTGCATGAGAAAATCAGGTTAATATGTATCGTGTTTTAACGAAACCGTGTTATACGAGACTTAGAAATAATGTAAATCAAGGGATATTTACCGTGTTATATCGAAACTAAGTTTCATAAAAACAAAGTAAAAACTTATTAGAGTGATCAAACATTAACCGAATGTATTAAACAAAAATGAAATTCCATATTTTATAAATATAACATTCGAGTTATATCAAAACCATGAAGCATTAAATTCAAGTTTCGTACCGTGTAATATCGAAACCGTGTAATAATAATCGCAAATTTGGCACCGTGTAATATCGAAACCGTGTAATAATAATCGCAAATTTGGTACCGTGTAATATCGAAACCGTGTTATAATAATCGCAAATTTGGTACCGTGTAATATCGAAACCGTGTTATAATAATTGCAAATTCGGTACCGTGTAATATCGAAACCGTGTTATAGTAATCGCAAATTTGGTACCGTGTAATATCGATACCGTGTCGTAGAAGTACCGTGTTATACGAGAGACGCCTGTACTAATTTTGACCCCCGATAATTTTGGAACCAAAATGTCGGATAAAGCAGCTCCCCTTACTCCTCAGTGGCCTTACCTACGGTCGATAACGACATTGGATGCTCCGACTCTGGAGCACGTTCCGAAGCGATCGTTTGAGCAATTACTATTCGCGAGTTTGAAATGGGGACAACTACCCCCATATGCTCCAAACCTTAATGGTTATTACTCCTTCTAATGGGGGAAATGACTAAATACATCGTCCGGATTTTCATTCGCAGCTATAATGAAATTTCGGTCTTAGAAGCATGTAAGGGCTATTTTTAAACGCGCTTTGCTTAGGAGTAAAATATGGAGCTATACCGTTAACGGTCGCTATTATAAGAGTTTTATTTAATAAGCACTGTATGCTCGTCAAAAAATGTCACCTTTTAGTTTTTATATATGAATGTGAAATAAGGTGCTATTAGGACTGAATTGCTTTTAGAATTAATTTTAGAGTGGAGGCAGTGACTAATAATTTGCAGTTATACGAACGTCGTGAAAAGGATTTTTTAATGGAAGATGCCTAATAGTCCCATTATTTTGGAGGAAATCTTACTGAACTGATTATAAGCGAAGAACAAATACGTGAATTAATCGTGTTTTGAATTTATAAAACAGCCCGTCTTATATTGCAAAAAAATATCAAATGACTACTAACTTACTCTTTTACGATTGTTTAGTACTTCGCATCATTTTCAGACGCTATAAAAGTTAAACTTATCGAGAGGACGGCATGAACTTGTTTTTCCAGATTTTTCTAAAAAAATATGATTTGGAGGTCTGATTCTTCGCAACTCTCCCGTTTTTGAGATATGATACGATTCAAGAAGGTCAGTTGATGCAGTTCTCACACATGTTCGCTATTTTTTACTAAATTTCTGTAGTGTTTTGGCTGATTTCAAGACTTTTACTCTGACAACCCTGGTTTGAGAGACGGAAATAGGAAACACAAAGTGACAAAGTTCCCAAATTAGGTTCAGTTATTGATGGTGATTGACTAAGTACTACATGTGTGTATTAGTTTTTAGGCGTCAAAACGAACAACCTAGGTGCCCTTTTTAATGAAACAAATTTATACATATATATATATATATATATAAATATAAGAAACACTATCATACACTGTATTTGTAACCTGCACTCTTAATTCAAAAGAGCGAAAAAATAACTCTTAAAAAGAGTGAAATCTATTGCGGGTGCATTCATTCTTTCTGAGTGCTAGCTTTATCGAAAAAAGACGCTTTACGAAAAAACCAAGACTAAAACTTTTCTTTATTCGCGTGAAATTCGGAAACACTCCGTTTGATGAGCGAAATATAAAAACATTCTTTAAAAGAAGGACTCAAAAAATTTTTCATTGGTTCGATTCTGTCACGTGATTTTGTTTAGGGAGAATCTTCTATACCTCCACGTTAGGCTTACCTAACGTTGGTCGCGAGTACCAAGTGGATGTCGCTATCTAAATGTCTTCATTTAATGAATTCATTTAATGTATAATAAACTATAAAGAGTATCATAAACTTTGTACAATACACTCATTCATATGTGTAACATCCAATTCATTAATTAAGTAAGTGTCCTGAAGGGGAGGGGGTGGAAAATTCTCTACATACCCTTGCTTGGAGGGGGGGGGGTTAGATCCATTCTTACTAATATTTTCCAAGCTGATATTTTATATTAGAAATCCGCGGTCAAGTGGTTTGGCAAATATTATATTTCATTTGCTTCAGGAAGGTAAAAGTATGTATTATAGGATGAGCTGTTTTGTGTTTCAAAGAATGAAACGTGTAAAATATAATAAAAGAATCACTCTGTGTTTTTCATGTCTTATTTTTAATTAGTATCGCATCATAAACAAAAATTATTTGTCGAAAAAACATTCGGTCTAGATTCCTTACAGTAAATATTTCTTTACTCAAAAAGGTTTTAAAAAAATAATAATGATAGTTAATTTAAGAACGATCCCAATGATGTAATATTTGTTATTTATTATTGTGAAGATGTGAAGAAAAAAAAGAATCTTACGTAAGATGGGGGGGGGGGGGGAATCTTACATACCCTTACATAGGGGGAAGGGAAGGTCAAAAATATTGCCAAAATTGTCCTTACGTAATTAATGAATGGCCCCGAAGAAACAAAATTGAATTCAAACGTATCTTGTCATAATTTATGAGTGACGTTTTAAATTAATTTGAACTGAGGTAACTTTTAAAACATTATTAATGTTAAAAGGCACACCGAGAATATCAATATAGAGTTTCAAAATTTTAAATCTATTTATTTGGAACTGTGTGGGTTTGTTTAATTTTATTTTAATCTTTAAATTCGGAAATGTACGTAATATTGCACGTGGGTGATTTGTAACGATATACGAGTAGTTCAAGAAATATTACCAGTTAAAGTTTTAATAAATTAGAAAAGTCTTCGTACTTACCATACAGTTTTTGTGCAACCTCTTCGGAAACACTAAAAACAGTTTTTTTTTTCACACTTTTTTTAACCTAATTTTTTTTTTTTTTCAAATGAAATAACAATTTTAAAAACAGTTTTAAATTCAAATACACAGCATAAGCACATGAAAACACATTTAAAAAACAATTTCACCAAATGAGAGTGAAATGATTTTACCTATTTTATTCTAAAAAAAGAGTGAAATAGCGGCTTTCCAAAACGGAAAGCAGTCACTCATTTAGGATATTAATTTAGTCTTAAAAAAGAGTGGAAAACACTTATCAAAAGGGAGTGAAATTAGCTTATCCAAATGGAGTGAAAATAACCGCTCCGCAAAAGGAATGAAATTCACTCCTATAAGGAAAGTGCGTTTTCGAAACTGTTAACCCCAGTAGCACCAGAACGTTCAAATCTGGTACAGAAATCGTGTTATTGGTCGAATGACGGCGTTAAGTGTTACTTGCACGTAAAATTAGACGTACAGCAACAGTGATATTATCACGGTGCCAGTTTAGTTCTGAGGTGATGTCATATTAGACGTTCAAAAAACGTTCTAATGCCACGGTGTTATTCCCGTGCTAAAATAACGTAATATTTGACGTTCCGATATCACTGCATCCGAGCGCCCTCTATATCTGTATACAGATATAGAGGGCGC
The DNA here is from genome assembly GCF_026930045.1 of Uloborus diversus. Lineage (NCBI taxonomy): Eukaryota > Metazoa > Arthropoda > Arachnida > Araneae > Uloboridae > Uloborus > Uloborus diversus. Next base: position 159,316,155 of record NC_072736.1, read on the forward strand.
TCGGATGCATGGGTATACCTTGGAATAGTTCCAGAAACTTTCTTTGCTTGCCAACTTCAACAGCTTTCGGAGCAACTGCTCAAAAACAATCGGAGCAAAGGATATTCTTTAATTAAAAGTAAGTGATTTATTTAATTATATTTATTTTTAAATCTTTCACATGTAAATTTTGTCTATAAGTCGAATTTCATTTAAACTTTGAGTTTATTGGTTTTTTTTTTTTCTTAGCTTCGAACATTCTGCAAAACTTAATTGTTCCATTTGTATAACTTAATATCAATGACTATTTCGCGGATACATTTTTTGCTAACATTTCTTTGTGAAATTTTCATTTCTGATCTGAATCCGAAATGATTGCTACCTTTATTTCCGTAAAAGGGGTTGTTTTAGTTATTCCATGCAGAATGCGTATTTCTTGTTTATTTTATCGCAACAAAACAAAATGGCGAGCGGCTACCAGCTGTTGATTGTCATCACCTGGTGCTTGAAAGTTTTCTGCGTTTATTATTTCTTCACAGACTTAACAAACAAAAAAGACTGGCAAAAATCAACTAATGAATTGGAAACTGATGGGGAAAGAAAAATAATATTGAACAGAAGCGTTAACTTTAAGAGTTAAAATTATCTGCTATTTTTGTCTGCATTAGAAAAATATTCGCCGTGTAATAAAGTGTTTGAACTCAGATTTTTTTTTATTTTTTTTTTTATTTTAAGTCTTTATTTAGAGTTTTAGATTCGGGTTTTAAATTTGTAACATCTTTTTGACGGGAAAAAAACAGCCTTGCTCTTGAATCAATCGGCATCTTATAAGTGGAATTAAATTGTATTTAATTATGAGTTGAGTATGTTTTGTGTGCAATTTTTAAATGGGATCGAATTTATGTCGAATAAAGGGGCAAAAAAATCCCCAACCTGACCTTTTCATATTTTCATGAAATTTTCAAAAATCTTACTCTTCCACATCATAAATTTGTAAATAATTTTAAAAAAGAATTCAATCATCCATAACTTATGATTTTGAAATTCGTTAAAAAATATTTGTTTTGCTGGTCGGCAGTGCTTTCATGCTTAACTTCAATTCTATGGGAACTTCAGTCTTGTAAAATAGCTCCTTTTAAAAGACAACTACGTGCTCTTTGATTCGATATGTAAGTTGAAAACCTTTTCAAAAAATGCTTCTCACAAAATTTCAAAATTTTTTGAGATATTGTCTTTCATCTCAAAAAATGAGTGCTAATCAGGGTTGTTTGTGATCTCTAATTTCCGAAAAATTTCGGCCTACAGATTCTAAAACTGAAAAAATATTTAAAAAAAATCTTTTAAAGTGGTACTTTTCAAATTATTTTTCTATGCATATTTGCCAAGTTTTTTCACGGGGGGGGGGGGGGGGTAAAGGGGGGGGGGGGCAACTTCCAAAAATTTCAGTTTCCAGAAAATTTTACTTGAATCCACCATTACCCCTGGTGCTAATCTCTCAATAGTTCCAGTGAAAATCCCTTTTTTTTTTTTAAATCTCAAAAAGACAATATCTTAAAATTGAGAGTTTTTTTTTCTAAATATTAAATTATGTGAAAAAAAATTTTTTGAAGAGTATTTAAGTTACTGACCACCACACACAAATCAAAGTGCATGTAATTGTCAGCTATTACACAATCCTGATGCTCCCATAGCTTTGAGATATGATTTCAAAAGCACCGAAGGAAGGTACATTAACAAACCTCAAAACTTCATTACGCACTAGCTGCTCTCCCGGCTTTGCACGGTCTACCTCGAAAATGAAAGTTGTGTCAAGTGACGCGTGTTCAACAATCACGCTTGAACAAAACAAAACAAAAAAAAAAGAAAATTAATTTGAATTCTGAAATTTTGAATTCAAATTATGTTTTTCGCAATCACGAACTGAGACAGGACCCTCCTCATTGGAGTTATTGTTTCTAGAAACAGCTCCGTCCCCCCCCCCCAAGCCTGCCTCTCTTCCTGGGCGGTTACGTGTGCATAGATGTGTGTGTAAGTGTGTAGGCTTGTGTGTGTGTGCGTAGACCTGTGTGTATGC